>NW_027481716.1:0-72911 GCF_050403365.1 Sporobolomyces koalae
CCCCCCCCCCCCCCCCCCCCCCCCCCCCCCCCCCCCCCCCCCCCCCCCCCCCCCCCCCCCCCCCCCCCCCCCCCCCCCCCCCCCCCCGGCGATCTTTTTTTCGCGGGCGGTGAACCGTCCCTTGAGAAAAAGCGCGTCCGTCGCGCTATGCCGTCATTGAACTCCGCGACCGATCCTCGAGCAAAGAATCGCTTCATAGACTTGCTCTGTCCAGCTCTTCTCTTCCCTCTTCTTCACTACCAAAGCACTTCCTCACACAATCAACCCACTACCACCCAACCCAACCTTAACAATGGACAAGGTGAGTGGTCGAGCTCCTCGCGCTTACTCGCTGTTCCCCACATCATGCAATCGAGTCCGCTGACTTGTTGGCCTTGCTGGTCTCGCGTTCATTCTCGATCAGATCAAGCAAGTCTTCTCGCACGACTCGTCGGACAAGCACGCGACCCACAACTCGAACGTCGACGCCACTTCGACCACTCCTGCCGCTGCCACCACCACCTCGGCGTCGAACACCACCCCGGCCGCGACCGAGACCACCGGTGCCCGTCAGCACGAGTCTATCGGCGACAAGCTCCGCGAGCACGCTCACCCTCCCTCGCACCACCACCAGCAACCCAAGCAGGATGGTCTCTTGAACGAGGCCGATGCCAAGGCTGCCCAACACGACCACCAGCACCTTGCCCCCGTCACCCACGAGCACCACCAGCGCCACGAGGTTGAGGAGGTTGAGCGTCAACGCGAGGTTGACCGACACGGTAAGCGGCCTTAGCGCACATATCACAGCTTCTCGCTCAAGCTCGGTCCTGACGTCATGCTTCTTTGTCTCTAGTTCACCACGTCCAGCACCACGTTCAGCCCGTGCTTGACACTCAGCACGGCGAGGAGCAGCACCACGAGAAGATCCACCCCGAGACTCACATCAAGGGTGAGCTTTTTCGTCACCTTTCTCTCGCAGAGACGCAGAGTCTAACTCCTGCCTACTTCTCGCCTGTTAGAGCGTCACGTTGCTACCGATGAGGACAAGGCGATGCTCGCTTCGCTCAACACCCACAAGGACTCCCGAACTGAGGGTCCCTCGGAGAAGACCATCATCGACAAGGGCGAGAAGGTCCACACCAACACCTCGCACCACGTTCACCACCTCGTCCAGCCCGTCATCGAGCGCGACACCCACGAGCACCACCGTACCCACACTGGTAAGCATCCATCTCTGATCTATTTTTCAGGTGAATCTGTGACTAACACGAGGACTCGGTTTGCCAGTTGTGCCCATCCACCAAGAGACCCACGAGGCTCCCATTGTTCACCAATCGGTTGCCCATGAGCCCATGAACATCAAGGACTTCGTCTCTGGCGGAGGTGACCTCAAGTCGAATGTCAAGCACGACGTCTCGCTCCTCAACCGAGGTGAGGACTGCGAGCGCACCGTTGACGGACCCGCCGAGCAACTCAAGTCGACCCTCGGTCTCGGAGGTGCCTCGCACACCAACACCACTGCCTAAATCCGCAGTGGTCGCTTGACTTTCTCCCATTTTTACATAGCATTCACTTTTCCTCGCATCGTGATCACGAACGACCCTCCAGTACATACCTAAAGTAGTTCTAAAGCAGTTTCTCTTCCCACTTGTTCTGTTATCTTTTACCTAAATGCAACATCAAGTATGATAATTACCTTGTTCAGTCCATTCATGCGAGATGTCCAAGTCTTCCCTGCTATTACTTGAATTGGGAAGCTGAGATTATGGATATCGGTATTGTCATCGCGATATCGCTATGACTATTTTACCCACTGAAGAGAATGGTTCCGGACACATTGGTTCTTGACGAAGGCGTGATTAATCGAAGGAGCTTTGAGCTACATTCTTCGGTGCACCTTGACAGGGCGGAACAGAGTCGAAACCCCAAAATATGAGATTGCGAAAAGAGAGAGAAAACGATGAAAACGAGAAAGAAAAAGGTGATTGCATCTCTCCCTCCCAATTATCCAAACACCCAGCCCCTTCCTCTCTCGGGGTGATCCTCGCGATAAATCTTTGCAGCTTTTTCTTTGTTTGTTTAGTCTGCAGAAACACGAATGCAAAATCAAAATCGTCAGTCAAGGTACTCCGAGGGAAATGCAAGGAAGGGGAAGGCGTCGTACAAGAGCGACCGAACAGAGTCCACCTCTTGGCATCACGTTGACAGTTGGGACACTTTTTGCCTTCAATCGAACCGTACTTGGATTGGTCGTGCGGGATACACAAACTCTTGGCACCTGCCGAAGGTGCCCGTTCATCTTCCTCTCCTTCAACCGATTCTTTCGCACTACGTTTCTTGATCTCGTCTTCACACTCTTCGACTTCACACCAGGGAACGGCAAGGACGTTGTTGCGGTTCAATGCTGGAACGAACTCTTTCCAATCGACCACGGTCGTGATCGAGTTGTCGTATTGGACCCGAGCGCGGTTCAACATGTCGTCGTGAATCGTCTCGAGCAATTCCGAGATCGAAGTCGTGAGGTTCGAGAGCGGGAGGGAAGCTTTCGAACCGTTGTCACGACGAACTGACATGACGGATTGTTTCTCGAGATCTTTCGGTCCGAGTTCGAGTCGGATCGGGACACCCTAGTTGCGTTTCGATCCGTTCCGAAATGTCAAGGTTGAAGAAACATGCTGAAACGGAGAGGAACAAAGGAACGCACCTTGAGCTCCCAATCGTTGTACTTGAATCCAGGAGTATAACCTTCCCGAAGATCGGCCTTTGCCCGAATTCCAGCCTTGACGAGTTCTTTCGCCAATCGATCCGCTTCGTCTTCCAAGTGTCGCCTCTGTTCGTCCGTCGTCTTGGCCGTGATTCCGACGGGAATGATGACGGCTTGCAACTGAGCGACTCGAGGAGGAAGGACGAGACCTTTGTCATCTCCATGAACCATGACCATGACTCCGATACTCCTAGTCGACAACCCCCACGAGTTTTGCCACACTTTGATCTTGTCTCCTCCAGGGTTTTGAGGGTCTTCGACATCGATGCCAAACATTTTCGAAAAGTTTTGTCCCAAACAGTGCGAGGTTCCTCCTTGAATCCCTCTTCCAGTAGTAGGGATGAACCCTTCGACCGTCGTCGTGTAGAGTCCTCCTGCGAATTTCTCCTTTTCGGATTTGACTCCCGGGATCACGGGGACCGCGAGCAATTCTTCGTACACTCGTCGGTACAAGTCGAGGATTTGCAACACTTCCTCATCGGCTTCAGGTTTGGTCAAGAACGCCGTGTGACCTTCTTGCCACAAGAACTCGCGAGTGCGCAAGAACGGTTCTAGAAAAAACGAGAGCGCAAATACGAATCAGTACTGCAAAGAAGCAGTTGTCGAGGTCTGTGTAAAAGAGACTGACGAGGGTTCTTGAACTCCCAACGAACGACCGAGTTCCACTGGTTCAACTTGAGCGGGAGATCACGGTGAGAGCGAATCCACTGTGTATAGACTCGCCGCAACATTAGCACTTTTTCTCGAGTGGGGAAGGGTTAGAGCGAGCGGAAATTGACCTTGGCGTAGTAAGGGTACATGACGGTCTCGGAAGTAGGACGGATCGCAATCGGAACTTCGAGATCGGATTGCCCACTGTAACAAGTAGACAATTATGACATGAGCCTCTTGTTCGAGGGAATAATTGAGGAGGAAAAGATCAGCGTACGCTCGGGTGACCCATGCGACTTCAGGCGCGAAACCTTCAATGTGGTCCTTTTCTCGCTCGAGGACAGTGTTCGAGACGAACATGGGGAAGTAGGCGTTGTTGACGCCGAGCGCTTTGCTGCAAGGAGAGAGGTTTTCAGCTCAGCAGGCAGTTACCTTTCGAGATGGAGAAAGAGAATAGTCAAACACACATGTGACGATCGAACCAAGCTGCGAACCAAAAAAATCCCCGATCAGCTCTTGCAATGGAGGAGGAAGATTATGGGGACCTGCTCACTTTGGATCTCTTGCCAGATTCCATACGACCAGGGTTTGAGGATGTAGCATCCCGAAATGTCGTAGTAATCGAGCATCTCTCCCTTGATCAGAACCTGTTGGTACCATTCTCCAAACACGGCTTGTTCCTTCTTGACCGTGAGTCCAAGTTGAACTCCGGCTTGACCCTCGAGTTCGGTTTGAGCCTTCTTGTTGCTGTCGGAAGCACCTGCAGATTTTTGAGCAGCGGCTTTGGGAGCGGCGGCAGGACTGTTCTCCAAAGCAAGAGAGTTTCCTCGGTCAACACCAAAAAGAGAAAGAACGTGAGAAGACAAGCGAGAAAAAGAGAGACTCGTACGGTTCAGCACCTTTGACCATAAATTCGGCTTCCTTTGTCGCAGCGCCTTCCTCCTTCAACTGGGTGACGACCTTGTTGAAGTCTTGGGCCGAGATGGACAAGATATCACTCGGGTTCGAAGGGGAAGGGATTCGAACCGAGGCGAGCGAAGAGAGCGATTTGGACGTGATGACCAAAGTCGAAGCGGCGAGTTCAGTCGGAAGCGACAACGGGGAAGCTGCGAGTTCAAGCTTTCAATACTGTGTACTCTGTCTCTCTCGAGCAGTAAAGGGCTCACCTTGGTCACGAGTACGGCCAATGAGGGTTTCGAGGTCGGCGGCGCTGACAGCTCGCATGTCTTTCAAGCCGACGGTCGTCGCGAGGGCTTTCGCCGGACCGAGGTTCTTGGACTCCTCGATCGAGACGACGACGAGTTTGAGGTCACGGTCAGGGTGATCCGGGTGCTTCGATCCCGACTTGGGACTGAAGAAGTAACTCAGGACTGCCTCTCCTCCCTCGGTCGCAGCATGAGACTGCAATCCGAGTGAAGCGAGACGTTGGGTGAGGTTCGAGACGTCCATTGTGCTAGTCGAGAGCGTCGGAAGTGGGTTGTAGGTCCGTTTGAGATGAACCGAGTTGGAATGAAACGATCTTGGAACCAACACACGCGAGCACGAGACGGGAGTCGGAGGGCGAGAAGCGCGCGAGAGACTGAGCGCGAGTCGGCCGAGGCGTTGAACGGTCGTCGTGGTTGAGACGCGACAGCGAGAATCCGTAGCGGAGGGGAGTACTTTGGGTGGATCTCGCACGGGGGTCGACTATCCTATCGCCCATCTATATCTCAAACCTCCCCTGGACTGCATGAAATCGATTCTCGCTCTCAAAACTAATGACTGATAGTATTGCACAGCCCACTGCTTTCCTTCCTTGTCATGCCTGATCACTCATCCTGCTGGAGCCTGCCCTTTGCCACCCCCAGCTTGTGCAGGAGCGGCCGCTTTGGTAGAGGCAGTGACGGCAGCTTCTGTAGGCGCTTTCGGTTTTCCAATGTATTGCGCGTCCGTAGGAGGCGCCTGTACAGATTATGTCATCGAGTCAGCTCTCGCGACAAGGTCAAAGAAAAAAAAAAAGTGAGAGAAAAGGCATACCTCTGCCATTTCCTCTGCAATCCTCAATTGGTTCGCACGATCGCCCGAAACTCCAAACTTTGCCTAGAGCGACGAAGAGAGTGACGTTTCCGTGAGCAGTCACGCATAAACGAGCAGCGGGAATTGGAAAGGAACTTGCATCGATTCTAGCCGTAGCGCTCGTACCGGTCAGACCCGCCAACAACAACCTCATCGCTTCGACTCCATTCAACCCTTTCCCTCCCGTCGAGATCGCCCACGCTGGAGGTGCACCCGGAGGGGGGACCGCCGGTTTGCCCGTCTCTTCCGCTTTCGCCCGTGCGAGTTTGACCGCCTGGTCGTACTGGTACTTCTGTTGCGCGGTTTGGTACGTCGCATCTCGAGCTCTCATCAACGCGTGATTGACCAACTCGGGTTTGTCGCACACTTTGCCCGAGAACGCGTAGTACCTCCCCGCAACGTCGTTCCACAAGACGTCCGTTTCACCTCCCCCTTCACTCCCTTTCGAAGTGAGGCACCTCCACTTGTGTTGGGGGAACGGTCTCGGCAACGTCTTGAGCATCGAGATGGACAATTCCTCCTCGAACAATCGAGGGTCAACCCGCCTGTTGTCTTCGGACGAAGGAAGTTCGACCATCTCGTAGATCGCACCTCGTGCCACGAGGGGTGAACCTGCACCTCCTCGATAGATTTCCGACACGTGCAGGATCAGCGACAGGGGCAACAACTTGCGATCGGGATCCGTTTGGGTTCGTTGGATCTTGGGGTCGAGTACTGCATCTGGGTTCAACCGGACAAAATCTCCAACGTGCAGCAGTTCGGGTCCATGGAACACGTGCGAGTGACTCAGGTACGCTGTGCGAGGAGGATTCTGGACGAGTTCTTCACGACGTTCGACTGGTGCAACCGTTGCTTGACCAGCTTTGGGTGGAGGAGCAGATAGATGAGGTCCAACCGCGATCATTGGAATTCTGGGTAGAAAGCAACTCGTTGGTATCGTGTTCATGACTTGCGCGAGAGTAAGAGAAAACTTGCGATCTGAGCTGCATCGATGCGAAACATTTCGCGATTCGGTGTGCTCTCCAGTACGCTCCGACTACTGACCCCCATCCTTCCTGTTGAATGTTGCTCCACCCTTTCTTCTTGCCGTCCAAAGTTCGACTCTCCCACTGCCACTGTTTCGCATCCATCGTCTCGGTGTTGGCCGGAATGAACTGCAACCACGGGATAATGTTCTCCAACCGAACTGCCTCCAACGCATCGTTCGGGTTCTGCGCCATCAGTTCAACCCCGTACCGGACGTCCAATTCGTCACTTTTGCCTTTGATCCTGCGTTCTCGTACGATTCCAGGCCATCGACTGAAATCCGCGTCCCCAATGTACCTGCGTTGTGCTCCAGGAGGTCGAGCGAGCGGGACTCGACACCAAATCAGCTCGCCAACACGGGGCAGAGTCGGCAGACGCAAGTCTTGTTGAACTTCTTCGGCCGCGAGAGTCGATGCTTGTGCGGCGATTTCCGGAGGTGCAGGCGTCATGAATTTCGAAATGTTGTCAACCGTTGGAGGCTCGAGAGGAGATATTTTCTTCTTTTGCTGTTGCGCTGGCACTTGTTGAGCTGGAGATTGTGTTGACTGTGGTGGTGGTTGCTGCTGAACCGAAGCTCCTCGACTTGTGGGCGCACGAGAGACTCTGCCAGATGCGGTTTTGCGACTCGTCGAGGGTGGTCCATAATCAGAAGAGTATGCTCCGTCGTCCTCGTCGAAATCGTCGTACGCGCCTCCATCGTCCATGTCGAAATCGTCGTCATCGTCTTCTTCCCATTCCTTGAGCTTTGCTTTGCGTTTCGATTTGCCCCGTTGACCGACGACTGCTTTGACGCCTGATACGGGAGCAGTCGATGCAGTCTTGGCCGCCTTGTTGGCGCCTCTCCCTCCTCTACCCGTTCCCGTTCCCGTTGGAGCTGCAGTTGCAACGTCATTTCCAGGTCCAGTCCCCGATCCTACACTCTCTTCCTCGACATGGTCGTCTAACCCATCTGCGTTGCGTTTTGTGGATTTGCTGCCTCCCGGAGCAGGAGAAAGTTCGATTGCCGAATTTCCATAGACTTTGCATCCGTCGCAAGGACACGCTCCTGCTTTGTCCCGCAGGAGCCAACTCATGTGTTTTCCGAGTGAAGCGGCCGATCGCATCTTGCGTCCATCGTGACCTGGTGCAAAATGACAACGAAACATTTCGCGTTAATCGACGAGCGTTTGAACATGCTGATGTACTCGAATGGATTTGCGTACCAAAGAGGAACCTGTCATGCCTGACTCTCTTGCCGCCTTCACTCTGAGTCGGTTCTCCCTTGCGAGGTGTGACTTGTTCAAACAGCGCGTACCCTTTCGGCAACTCGTCCAGGGTCCAATGAGTTGCCCAATCTTGAAATCCATGTACCGAGTCAGTCATCCTGTATACCGTTGCAAAGAGCAGGGAGAGAGGCTCCTCTCACCTCGGTACAGCCCCAAGTCTTTCGCCAACACTTCCCCTGCTACTCTCCTCCAGTGCTTGTGCATCTCGTGACTCGGTTCCAACAGGGTCATGTCTGGATCTTGTTCCGGCCATCGCGATGAATCCCCTTCTCCAAACTCGTGTTCGACGACTCCAATCGTGTCTGGATTGTTCCGCGAACTTTGACGTTGGTACACGGCTCGAATCGTGAACGCTAGTGAGGCCGTCCTACTGCCGAGACTGCAAGGTCGTTTCAAGTTGGCAAACACGGTCGGGTCGATCGCGAGGTTACTGATCGGCATGTTTGGACTTTTGGATTCAGCACCACAAAGGCGCTGTTCGCTTTCTCCCCGTCTCTTGGTGTTTGCGGAGCTTGAAGTCGTTCGACGAAAGGGTTGGCGAGCGAGTGCGAGTGTAAAGCGATGTGAGTGCGGCTGCGGTAAGGTGGGGATGAGAGATCAACTATTTCCGCACGCGCGCACGCCCTGCATAACCCCGCGTCGACCACTCGACCTTTCTCTGCCCTTCAGACCTCCCGTAAAAAGGAATCATACGAACGTCCTTGACCGCAGAATTAAACACAGGAAAACAAGAAATTTCGAGGTAAAGACATGAAAAAACGGTCGAACGTCGAACCGCGTAAAGGGGTGAAATACGAAAAAAGGTGGGGATCTCGAGTCACAACATAGTGAGAGAGTACATGTACAGTCGACCGTGGGGGGAGATATTGCTCCATCAGGACAAAGAGGAGGTAGGGAAGGGTTTCCCGCGCACTCGAGGGTAAGCTTGTTCCCTCAACCGTTTCTTGGGCGCGCTGTCTTCTTTCCATTGTTGGCTCGAACGTCTGTTCATCAAAGCGTCAGTCAGCGGTCTGTAGTGAGGGACTTTGGAAGGAGGTTCGATTCGAGGTTCATACCTCATGCGAGACAGGGCACACACTGCGAGCGCTGCACTTTTGAGACTCGGCTTTGCACGCTGCCGCGTTGGTACAGGGAGTCCAAGTTGCGCCATGATGCTATCGATTCTGTTCACGTCAAAAGCACAATTACGAGGATTTGGGGGGTTCAGTCGCATGTTGGTTTCTCAGCGAGAGAGAGAGCCAAAGCACGTACGTCGCTTGTTTCTCCTGAACGACTCCGGCCAAGTATTGTTTCTGTACACCTGCTTGATGCCTGAACCCGACTTCTCGATTGACTCGCAACTTGAGTGATCGCACGAGAACCAACAGTCCTTTCGATTCCTGCTTGTGCGCCACCCTCAGGTCTTCGATCGCTTGCAGATCGAGCCTGTCGTTCAAGAAAACGGGACCACGCTCGTATGAGTGACTGCGTCCGTATCGAACGTGAGAGATGGGAGACGAAAGACTTTACCCTTGCGAAGCCACTCTGTCCCCATTCTGTCGTTGCGCAAACTCGTCTCGTTCCCGCCTCACTCCTGCAAGATCGAGTCCGAGACTGATCGCCTCTTGTCGGACTCGATTCATGTCGGATTGCAAATTGGCAACTCCTCTCAGGATGTCTCCTCGTTCGTCTTGCAGTTTGCGATGTTCAGCTTCTTTCGCTCGCAATGCCGTTCGCAGGGTCTCGATTTCCGCTGCGTCACACGAGCACGACTTTGCACCCTGTCAAAATTGAGCGGCACCTGAGCGTCAGTGTCGGTGCTCTCGTATAGTCGAGAAGCAGGAACGAAGCGGTTGGTTCGCACAGTCTCTAGTTTGGCGATTCGAGTTTCGAGAGACGCTTTCGCTTTCTCAATCGCAGCATGTTCGCTCGTGAGCGTTCGAAGTCGAGATCGTTCAGTCCGGAGTTCCGTCTCGAGTACGACGACATTGTCTCGAGCTTGTTGCAGATCCTATTCTCCCTCTCATCGAGGAGATTAGCCGCAGAGCGAGACAGAGCAGTGCGAGAGAGAGAGAGAAAGAGAGAGAGAGAGAGGCACGCACCTTTGATAGAGCATCTTGATGAGCGAGCAAAGTTGCCTTCTCGTCCGCGAGCTCCTTGACACGGGAAACCTGGGCTTGCGAGACTGCCAGTTGAGTCTTCAATTCGGCGTTCTTGGCGTAAGCGGTCGCGAGTTCCGAACGAACAGACTCGATGGCTTTGCCTTGCGCAGTGTAGCTGATGAGGAGGAAAGGATCAGTTGATGCGGTACGACCTTTCAGAACCGCGGAAGAAACTTACCCGTCGAATGAGATGCCGGATTGATCGACCCGAAGTTGAACGACCTTGTTCGCATCGAACGTCGTAGAGCAATCGGGACATCGGATCCTCGTCAACCTCGTTCGGGCCTTCTCGATCGATCCATCTTCGCCCAACAACCTCTCGAGCTTCGCTTCGAGTTCGGCGGTCCTCGTTTGCGCTGCCGACAATTGCTTCGCGATCGAGATCGTATCGAATCCGGCCGCTTCGAGCCTGTCGAGCTTGTTGTCAATTTGTGCGTTGGCCGCGACGAGCTGAGCTTGTAAATGTTCAACCAGTTGCTCAAGCTCGTGGATCTGCGCGAGGAGAGGCGAAATCGTTTCGTTGGCGGCACTGCCAGGACTCCAGTTCGGCAGCTACCCAGGCTAGAGAGTCAGCGATAGTATAGCGAAGGATCAGATGTTCCGGTGAGACTCACATTACTGAGGAATTGACCAGGAGTCTTGGGAGTTCGAACCGCGGGCAAAGGCCTCAGTAACCAGGACTTGTCGGGAGTTTGCTTGTTTGGCGAAAACTGGAGAGAGATTTGCTGGCGCAGAGACTTGACGCGATCCTCGAGGTCCGCTTTCGTCGTTTCTAGAACCGACATTTCGAGGTCTCGCACTTCGGCTGAACGGTCCGCAGCGTTCGTTGCCGCGAGCCTCTCGTGAAGCTGCACGATTTCCTGACGGGCTTCTTCCAGTTCCTCCTCGAGTGTGGCGATCACGTCGTCTTGGTTTCCGTTGTACGCTTCGTTGCCAAGGGGTGACTTCGCCTTCACGACACTCAGTTGGGAAATCTGGGCAGACAGGGACGACTTGATCTGCTTCTCGCTCGAAAGCTGCTGGCGAAGAGCGGCAAGGTCATCTTCGTTTTGAAGTAGTTGATTCGCAGACTCGTCGAGTGCTCCTTCGAGTTGCTGGATCTCGTCGTCTTTCAAGCGCATCTGCTCTTTGAGCAATTCGAGATCATGGTCGGGATCGCCTCGGTCCTCGGCAGCTTCGAGTTCTTCCTGCATGCGTGCGAGCTCTTCGTCCCGTGCGAGGAGATCTTCTCGGAGCGAAGCGATTTCCTCCTGCAGTGCAGCTCCAGATGTCTGACTGCCCTTCTCGTCGAACCTTTGTTGTAATGTGTCTCGTTCCGCCTTGATTTGTTCGAGCGCCTCCTTCTCGCTGCTCCTCGCGATATCATCTTGCCGTCTCTTGAGTTCGAGCTCCGCCCTGGCCGCTTCAACTTTGTGCTCCTGCTCTTCCATCACCTTGCTCAGCTCGGCTTCGAGCTGTTGCATCTTGTCCGCAAACTCGGTTTCCTGTTCGACCAGAAGCTGCTTGACTTCTTCTACTTCGTTGTCCTTCTCGTTGAGCTCCTCGAGTAGGCTGTCGATCCGTGCTTGCATGTCACCAAAGTCCTTCTCGCTCGCTTGTCCGGCCGCCGTGAAGTCGGCTTGCAATTTGATCAGATCGGCCTGGGCTGCATCTCGGTCGGACGAAGTCGTGTCGAGGGCGTCTTTCAGTTCAAAGACTTCCTGTTGGAGTTCCGAAACTAGGGTTCCGGTTGATGAGTCTGCGAGCGAGGACGCCTTGTTCGAAACGATTTGGTCCCTCAATTTGCGAATCTCGTCGTCTTTGTCTTCGAGATGTCCTTGCATCCGTTCGAGTTGTTCCTCGAGGTCTTGGATTTTCGAGACGCCGTCCTTCATACCCTCTCGAAGCTGCCCTTCGCCGAATTGATCTTGCAAGCCTCGGATCTTGCGTTGCCCCTCGACCAGGCCCTCGAGTTCCTTGCCGAGAAGCTCGATCCTCGAATCATCGCCATTCTGTTCGCCTTGAGAGTTTTCTCGAGTTCGCCATCTCGCGTTCGAAAGATCGACGCTGATACCGCCTGCGACGCTCATCTCCCGGATCGTAAATTGGAGCCGCTCATTGTCTTCAGTCGTCTTCTTGAGCGTCTTGACGAGTTGCTGGTTCTCATCAGTCAAATGCGTATTGAGTTGGTGAAGGTACGCATTGAGTTTCGCTCCGTTGAACCGGCTGCCGGTGGCGGTCGCTCCACCACCGATATCGGCAGATCCTCCAGATGGCAACGACGTGTTTGCTTTCTGGTGAAACGTGGTCAAATCGTTCGAAGAGTGTTCGGATGTGAATGAAGAGACGGAGCGCTGATCTTCATCGATCCTGGCGAGCGAAGAGTCGGACACTCTGCGAGCCGATTGTAACGGATGAGGGGTTCCGCGAACGAAACGGGGTTTTGCTGTTGAGCGCAGACTCGTCAAGAGATGATTCGCCCGTCGAGCGGCGTCTGTCTGGCTGACGAGAGGCGTAGCTGGAGTCATGTTTTGCAGCGGAGAGTCGAGAGCAGGTGTCGCGTGACGATGAGGAGTGAGGGCTGCAGTCGGAGTTTTGTCCACACTTCGAGACAGAGTTTGATCCGATGAGTGTGAATCATCTTGCAACGAATAAGAGAGCGAATGTTTGGGCGAGTAGTTGCGCCCAAGTTCGGGCGAAGCGATGGTCGAATTGAGATCTCGTTCGCGCAGAGGCGACAGAGCAGCCGGCAGCATCTGCTTCATGTCCGGTTCCTGCCGAAGGTTCAGTCAGTACGTCTAGCAGACTTGGCTTCAGAGACCGGGACCCACTTGTTCCTGTTCGACATTTGCATGCTTTTGATCCTGGCTGTCGAAAGACTCGAGAGGATGATGATTCGAGCTTTCACCTTCGTCTCTGGTCGTCTCGTCGTCGAGGGAGGTGTCGCGCTCTCCCTGGTTTGGATCCGGTAGTTCCGACAACTCCATGCTATCGACGAGAGGGTGTGCTGGCAGATGACTGTGCTCGGATTCGTCCTCGCTCACTACAAGCATGTCTTCCGCTCCGACGCTCGACGCGTCCTTGCCGATCTCGCTCATCGTGTCTTCGAGCGTCGTCTCGACTTGAGCGTTGTAGCGCGGTGAACTTGGACGACGCAGGCTGTCCAATTGCGGCGGTGGTCGTGCGGTTGCAGTCGTGTCGTTGCCGCTACCTCCATAGCGTGTCGAGATCGTCGACGGGACGATAGTCGCGTTCGAACGATGGTAGGCAGTTGCGGAGGATGGCGCAGGAGTCGAAGTGTAGGGAGAAAGAGGAGGCGGTAGCAACGGACTTCCGGGTTTGCGCGCTGGTGGAGAGTGTGCAACAGTCGAGTCTCCGTCCTCAGAGAAGGACGTCTGGTCGGCAGGAAGTCCCGGGAGGTCGGGAAGCGATTGTTGATTCAAATCCTCGATCCTCCGCAACACCCGCGAGGGCGTCTCTGGCTGGAACACTAGAGCGCGCAAAGGGGTCAGTGACTATGGTAGATCTCGCTAGGGCTTACGTACTGCGACGACGATGAGGTAGAGCGGAAGATGAGTTTCAGTAAACAAGTCGATGTCGCGGAGGCGCGTTCACCAGCACGTGCCGAAAATGCTTGTCTTTCGCCAGTCTGATCCCAGGAACATTTTCTTGCATGTTGCACATGATTCGTTACTAAGTACTTCAAGCCCCGACAAGCCCGGTCCATCGAGTTGGAGGTGCGCTTTAGAAGCGTGAGGTCCGAAGCAGTTCCGCGGCGAAACACAGGCAAACGGCGCGGACGGACCCTCTCGTTTTGCAACCCATCTCGATTCTCGCGCTTCTCCAGTGCTTCCATCTCAGTAGAATCTCGTACCTACATGCCATTCCAGCGGAATAGCAGATCAGCAGCACGGAGCCGCCATATCTGGGCTACTTCTCTCCTCGCCTTTTCAATGCTCTACCTGCCCTTTACGTCCGGCCAAGCAGCTTCACGATTTTTTGAGAACGGGTTTTCGAATCCGATTAGTGGCGGGGGGAAGTGGCTGACTGTAAGCTTTCCCCGGGTTCCCCAGGCTTCCCGCTCCCCTTCGCATGTCCCAGTGGCAACGTTTCCCGTGGTTCTCAAGGGAGCCGTTCTCCGTCAGCGTAAGGCTGGAATCAGTAGCTGAGAGCGCATGTCTGCACTCCTGCTTTCCCCTTTACCTCTTCCACAGGAATGGAACAATTGGTGGGCTGGAGGAGAACCGCTCAACGTGGTCGTGTCGAGTCTGTCCGATGCACGCATCCACAGTCTAGATGGCTTTCTGGACTACTGTGCCTCTCTACGCTTCAGCAAGCAGTGTTTTCAGTGGGTCGATGGAGATTCGTTACAAGCGGCGAATTTGGGTGACGGGAACGAGCTCGGTGAGGGAATTCGAGCTTGTGCCTCCCAAAGCGGTCAAGACAGATACTCATCACGTCAATATACCGACAGTGAATCAGACAACAATCATGAGGTACAACTACGATGATCCGGTGTTTGGAACATGCTCAGAGTCGCTGCAAGGTGGCAACCATTTTCGGGTGTTTCAGCAGAACGGACCGCTTGTATGGCCTACTCGAATACGAACTTCGCTATTGATGCGACTTTAGAAGAGACTGACGATATTGAGCACTCGTCTAGGCAAATTCGAGCGCGTGGTTTTTGGCAGTTTCGAAAGAACACAACCTTGCGCAGCATCACGACATTATCGCCAACGGGTGAGCACTTTTCCCAATTGAAGCTGGAGACTGGTCACTCACCTTGGAACTTGATTCAGCTACGACCTCGGTCGGGATGACCTAGTCGAGCTTGCTACCAACCCGGCAGGAACTCGCTCGCCCATCTCGAAAACGCTTTACATGAGCACAGTCTCAGCTTTGAAAGGTCCCGCATACTTTGGAGATATCAAGCCCGATCAGATCAATCACATTGTAGCGATCGATGGGAGGATAGCGCTACTCACGGTGAAAGTTGTCGAGGAAGGCAACGGGAAGTTTGCGTACGTTCGCTATCCACCGTCTGAGGGACACGGACATGTTCTGACAAGCCTCGTGATCCTCCTGAAGGGAAGATGCCTGGTTCACCTCGATTCGACTCTCCGAGTTTCTGATCTTTATCGGAACAATTGTCTTCTTGGTGATCGCGCTCGGGGTCTTTCTTTGCGTGCACTACCGTCATCGGAAACAATCGGTCGCAGAAGTTCCAATGTCGAAACCTGCAGCAGCAGGGAAGAGCGACGAATATCCTTTGCTCGACCGGCAGGTGGTGTAGTTCCAAATCTATGTCGTTCAGCCGCCTCAGCCAACGTGGTATTCACTTTTCAACGATATGCTTCATACATTGTTGCGGAAGACCCACTCACGCCTGAGCGGAGCCGAGAAGCGGCAAGACAACAGAGAGAACCGTGCGCGTCTGAAAGTGGCAACATCCCACGCGGAGCTTCGCCTGCCGCACAAGGTCATCGCGCGCTGACGCGTACTGCGCTAATTCTACGGGACACACGCGGCGCCAAGAGCACAAAATGTGTCCCCTAACAGCCGTCCTTGCAGAAGTGTCCTGCGGGACTTTCGGACGTTGCCGCCGGCCCGAGAGGCGACTACGAAAGCGCTCGGCACGTTGCCGGATCGGGGACAGTGCGAGTAGCGATACCAAGCGAGAGTCTATCGCTGGTCATACTGAGGTTGTGGCGCTGTGATACAACCGCTGGAAAGATAGAAGGAATGCGCAGTTCACGAGAGAGAGAGAAAGTGAAGTCGAGTCGATTCACGGCCCGCCGGATCCGAGATCGGAAGCCAGAACTTGATGGTCCGAGAGATCTTCGCTAGCTGACCTCGCTGCTTCCCTTCTTTTTGTTCTCACAGCAGTCTGGTCCCTGCTTCAGCGTCTTCTATCTCGCGACCATGGCCGACTCGCAACACAATGCGACTGGCGCTGCCTCAACTGCTGCCGAGATTGTCTCGCAGATCGCTATGCCGCAAGCTGCAGCGCCCGTTTCGTCGAGTGCCGATGCGGATCGACAAGCACACGCGCAAGTACCGGAATCGCATCAAGGTCACGCCCTAACTACGAACGAGGCTGAAGGCGTCTCTGTCGCTCCCACCCCTTCCGACGGCGAGGGGCAAGCGCATGCAGCCCCCGCTTCCCCCGCCGGAAGCGGGACGCTAGGCTCGCGGAGGTCGCACGCGTCTTCAAACGAGAAGGGCTTCAAACACGAGCAAGACGATGCCGACAGCGATGTCGACCACAACAAACCCAAGGGGAAGAGGAGCAAGAAGGAGCCCAAGGACAAGCGCACTCCGTTTGAGATCGCGATGGAGAACCCAGAGCTCGCCAACCTGCGCGAAGACCACCGTCGCGCCATTGCAGAACAAATGTCAGTCTACCATTGCCAGCTCACCCTCAGAGAGTGTGCGGGTTCGCCAACTGATCATGCATCTCGGCAACTTTCTCGCAGCATGTACAAGAAGCCTCCTGCGGGCTCGTATCTCGGCCTGTACCGCTTCACGACCAAGTTTGAGCTCTTCCTCAATGCCATCGGAGTACTGTTCGCCGTTGCAGCTGGAATTGCGCAACCCGCCATGGTATGTCGCTGCTGCCTGTGCCTCGTTGCCGAACCTTGCGCTGATCGAGCCGGACCTCGAGACAGACGATTGCGTTTGGAAACTTGACCAACTCGTTCACGACTTTCGCTTCCCTTCCGATCATCTATGGCAACAACGTGCCTGCCGACATCCTGCGCGCCGCGCGAGACGACCTGTTTGCGAACGTACGGGACGGCGTTCTGATCCTCGTCTACATCGGTATCGGATCCTTTGTGGCCACTTACATCTACATGGGTTCGTCGTGATTCTATCCGACATCCGGATATGACTCGATCTCACGCCACGCTTTTTCGCAGGTTTCTGGGTTTACACGGGAGAAGTCGCCACTCGTCGTATTCGTGAAAAGTACCTCCGAGCGGTCCTGCGACAGAACGTCAGTATATTCCTGCTCATAGACGAATCAAACGATGGAACTGACGCAGCCTGGGTACCATAGGTGGGTTGGTTCGACAAGATCGGTGCAGGAGAACTCACAACTAGGATCGAAACCGACTCGCATCTGATTCAAGAGGCTATCAGTGACAAAGTCAGTGCTGTCTCGCATCGCCAGCGTAGCTCTCCTCCTTCTGACGAACATGTTGACCCTCCCGCCAGGTGCCCATGTCTGCATTCTTCCTTGGATCATTCTTTGCTGGTTTCATCATCGCCATTGTCCGCAATTGGCGACTCGCGCTTGTCATTTCGACGATCATCCCGTGTATCGCAATTGCTGGAGGTTTCATGAACAAGTTTGTCACGGACGCCAAGACGAAGCAGCTCGCCGCGACTGGTCGAGGTGCAACACTTGCGGAGGAGGTCATCTCGAGTGTGCGCATCTCGCACGCGTTTGGCACCCAGCGCAAGCTCGCATCGCTCTACAACGGACCGAACGAGGAAACGAACCAGGTCGGACAAGTTTCAGCCAAATACCAGGGCTACGGACTCGGTGTCTTTTTCTTCATCATCTATGCCAGTTATGCGCTCGCGTTCTACTATGGAACAACCCTTATCTTGCGTGAGCACTTCTTCACGCTTCTCCGAAAGTGTAGCTTTAGCTGAAGCCGCTGCATCGTTTTTGACAGAGGGTCACGCTAATGCTGGATCCATCGTCAACGTCTTTTTCTCGATCCTGATTGGAGCGTTCTCCCTCGCAATGCTCGCGCCCAACTTGCAATCGTTCGCAAGTGGAGCAGGCGCGGCGACCGAGATCTTTGCCACCATCGACCGCGTCCCGGTGATCGACTCGGCGTCGAACGAGGGGATCAAGCCCGAGAAGGTTGAAGGCACGATCGAGCTTTCGAACCTTGACTTCATCTACCCTGCCCGCCCGGCAGTCCAAGTCCTGTACGGGTTCAACGGAGTATTCCCCCGCGGCAAGATGACGGCCTTGGTCGGCGGCAGTGGATCTGGCAAGAGTACCATCATTGGTCTCATCGAACGATTCTACGACCCGGTCGCCGGCAGCATCAAGCTCGACGGTATCGAGATCAAAGACCTTAATGTCGGCTGGCTCCGTCACCAGATCGGACTCGTATCGCAAGAACCGACTCTGTTCGCTACGACAGTCGCTGGCAACATCGAGCACGGCCTGATCGGATCCAAGTTTGAGCACGAATCACCGGAGGACCGCCGTCGTCGGGTCATTGAAGCTGCTACTCAAGCGAATGCCCATGGGTTTATCGAAGCGCTTCCTCAAGGCTACGACACGCAAATCGGAGAGCGCGGAATGCTCTTGTCCGGAGGACAGAAACAGCGTATTGCTATCGCTCGTGCCATTATTTCCGACCCTGCCATCCTCTTGCTTGATGAAGCCACTTCCGCCCTCGATACCGCTTCCGAGACTATCGTTCAAGACGCACTCGACCGCGCTTCGGCTGGCAGGACGACCATCTGCATTGCGCACCGACTCTCGACCATCAAGGATGCTGATCAAGTTAGCTCTTTCTGGTTATCGCTGCGTTACCGTTCACCCTAACTGATAATGCTTGATGCATCAGATCATCGTATTGACCGCCGGACGCATTCTTGAATCGGCCATGACCAACTCTGAAGGCACTGCGCACACACTTCTCTTGCAGAACCCGGACGGGCCCTACTCGAAACTTGTCAACGCACAGAAGGTGCGTGAGCAAAAAGAGGAAGCCGCGCTTGACTCGGCTTCGATTTCGAGCAACGAGGAGAAGGAGAAGGCCCCTGCTCCTGGCGATCTCTCGCGCGCTCAAATCGAAGAGATGGCAGCCAACGAGAAACCTCAGTTCGAAAACCTCAAGCGCAGTGGTACCGGTCGTTCTCAAGCTTCTGAAGTCGTCGAACAGCGCGAGCGCGACCTCGAAGCGAACGCCCCCAAGCCCCACGGTTTCGTTTACTTGATCATCCGACTCTTCAAGCTCAATGGCCGACCCACCATTTTGCCGTATATCCTCGCTTTCGCTGCTGCTATCCTCTCCGGCTGTGTTTATCCTGTGCGTCACGTCTTCCGGACTGTCCCTACCTTTTCCCAAGATATCGCGACTGACGGTTCCCGTTTGTTAACAGGTGTTTGGAATCGGCAAGTCCTTGATTCGAAGATAACATCATCTCGCCAACGTGAATAGACCTGATGCTGACACGTCTCGCTTACTACAGTGTTCGGTGGCGCACTGAGCGTCTTCGCTACGCCAACTGATACAGCCGCCAACCGCGCTGATCTCCGTTCTGGAGGCGATCGCTACGCCCTTTATGCTTTCATCGTGAGGCACTTTCTCTATGCAAGGGGGTACCCCACGACAGCTACTGACAGCGGTTCCAATCAGATTGCCATTGTTGCCACAATCGGAATCATTACGCAGAACTACCTTTTCGGAGCAACGGCCGAGCGCCTCGCCGCCAGGCTCAGGCTCAACACTTTCTCTGCCATTCTTCGACAAGACGTATGTCTCTCTCTTCCTTTGCACCAGCTTCTCCGAGTGCTCATCTGCTGTCTTGTCGACAGATTGCCTACTTTGACCGTGACGAGAACTCGACTGGTCACCTCACCGCTTTGGTCGCAGATCTCGCGCAGAAAGTCAACGGTCTCATGGGAGTCACGCAGGGAACTATCGTGCAAAGCTTCTGTACGTCTCTCCCCGAGCCAGACTATGAGGCAGTTCGGCAATGCTCACTTTTCTTCCGTGTCAACAGTCACTCTCATAGCTGGATCGATCATCGGTAGGTCCGAAATCTCTCCTCTGCCAATGATTGTTTTAACGTTCTGTATTTGATCCGCAGGTCTCGTCTACAGCCCAAAGGTCGCGGCGGTTGGAATCGCCTGCTTTCCTCTGACGCTATCTGTCAGCATCTTGCTTTCACTCACGTTGCTCACCACCGCCCCAAGCTGACGGTTATCTCTTGACTATAGGCTGGTATCATCCGCTTGAAAGTGGTGGTTGTCAAGGATGAACAGAACAAGAAATCGCACGCTCAGTCGGCACAAATGGCCTGCGAAGCCGCGAGTGCTATCCGTACGGTCGCCTCCCTCACTCGCGAGGAAGATTGCTCGAGGATGTACTCGGACTATCTCGAGGCGCCCATGCGTACTTCGAACCGTGTCGCGATCTGGTCGTCTGCACTCTATGCGCTCTCGCAATCGCTGTCATTCTGGGTCATCGGCCTGATCTTCTGGTGCGTTTCTCTCTATCGCTTCGGCGCTGCTTCACGCTCCTGACACGTGTCCTCGCGCGGCTTTGCAGGTATGGAGCTCGTCAGCTTGCCGACGGCAAAGTCTCGCAGCGTGACTTCTTTGTCGCCATGATCTCGTGAGCAATGCGGCGCTCCTGTCTGTGTAGTATTGCGGCTGATGCGATACCTATCGTGAACAGCGTCGTTTTCGGTTCGATCCAAGCAGGCAATGTCTTCTCGTTTGTGCCCGACATGTCGAAAGCTCGTGGAGCCGCTTCTACCTTTGTCACGCTCGTCGACAGCCGACCCGAAATTGACGCCGAAGATCCTTCGGGCGAGCAATTCGATCTCGCCCAATCGCAAGGACACATCAAGTTTGAGAACATCCACTTCAGGTACCCGACTCGCCCCCATGTTCGGGTCCTCCGTGGTCTCGACATTGAGGTCAAGCCCGGTCAATTCGCTGCGATCGTCGGACCGAGTGGATCTGGCAAATCTACGACCATTCAGCTCATCGAGCGTTTCTAGTGAGTCGGCCTATCCGCCAGCATGAACCGAAGCTGCCACTGACAGGTTATATTTGCTACGACAGCGATCCTCTCACCGGCCGCGTCATTGTCGACGGACAAGACGTTTCGACGCTCAACGTCCAGTCGTACCGTCGGGCAATCTCGCTCGTCTCGCAAGAACCGACCTTGTACGCCGGCACAGTGCGCTTCAATATCACACTCGGTGCCCACGTCCCTGCCGAGCAAGTTACCGAAGAGGAGGTCGTTCGAGCCTGCAAGCAAGCCAATATTCACGACTTTGTCATGTCGCTGCCCGACGGCTACGACACTCAGGTTGGTGGCAAAGGAGCTCAGTTGTCGGGAGGTCAGAAACGTGAGTTGTTGGCGACTCTCGTCCTCGCACTCTGCGCGCACCAAAACTGATCTTGTTCCCCGTGGGCGATCTGCAGAGCGTATCGCCATCGCACGTGCCCTCGTGCGAGACCCCAAGATCCTGCTGCTCGACGAAGCGACTTCAGCGCTCGATTCCGAATCGGAAAAAGTCGTGCAAACCGCTCTCGACCAAGCCGCGAAGAACCGAACGACGATCGCAATCGCGCATCGACTCTCGTCGATTCAGAACGCAGACGTCATCTTTGTCCTTGCGGATGGCAAGGTTGCAGAGAGGGGTAACCACGAAGAGCTGCTCAGGAAGAAAGGGTGAGCCCTTAGACGGACCATTTCGCCTTGACTCTTCGCTCTCGCTAACATTCGCCTTGGGCCATCTCACAGAATCTACTTTGAGCTTGTCGCCCAACAGTCGCTCGAGAAGGCGCGCTAAGAGCGCTCGCTAACTCAAGAAGGGCCTGTTCTGGCGACCTGATTTTCCTTTTGCGTTGGATTCTCTTTGACTCTTTCTCAACCTTTGTGCATGTTGTACATTTCGAACGGTCTCTCTTGTGACTTTCTCTGTCTACGCATGTTTACTGCCGCTGCATCGGCGTACTTTGCTTCTTACTCCTTCATGAAACGATAGACTTGCGTATTCTCATGTTGCGTCTTTCCGGGGCCAGGATATCCAACGCGAAGGTGTATTGCTCGGCGCAAGGATAAAAGAAACGCCTGCGAGGAACAAGGGCAACTTGCGTGGACGACGTCACCCAGTCAGCTTTTGCACCGCCGCTGAGCGAAACCGTTCAAAACTCGGCTTCAAACTGTCCACGGGACCAACGTCTGGATTGTCAATTGCCTTGTCGGCGTGCGTCAGGAGCAACCGAATCATTCGCGTAGAGTTTTCTTCGCAAGGAAAAATTGTAGCAGCACAATGACCTTCTCAACAGAGAAATTGACTCGAGAGGTGTTTCCTCTAGATTTAAACCTCCTATGGCACGGGTTCTCCCCCCCCCGTTGAGGTGTTTACTCTTTGGTCGAGATCAGATCGACAGAGGCCACGTGCACGTTTCAATGAGTGGGGACCTAGTCGAGGGCGCAAGTTGAGAGAACCGAGCGACAGGAGGAAACCGCTCAAACTTGAATTGCACCAGAGCTCGGATCGTTCAACGAACCTTGATACCTGTATGCGCTGGCAATTGTCGACAGTGAAAAAGAAAGAAAGAAAAAAACTATCGAGCGTAGAGTCAAGATACGGGCTGTGCGCGGGGACAGTAACGAAAGAGTCGAGACTGGAGAAAAGACGTCGGTGCATGCACAGCATGCGCGAGATAGCCGCGAAACTTGGCAGCTCGCGGCGAGGAGGTAGCTGAGCTCCAACGGAGAATGGATCACGAGCGCAGTTCTAAACTAGGCCAACCTCGAGAGTGATATACGCCGACCACGAGAGAGAGAGAGCGAGGGAGAAAAGCTCTCGCATACGTCGAGTTGATTGGCTGGCCCGAGACCGGGGCAGGGGAGCCGACGTCGAATTTGTCGCTCTCGTCTCCTCCTTCCCCATCCTCTCCATCTCCTCCTCCTCCTCCCGCCCGCTACCCACCCCCGTCGACTCCTGCACCAGCCATGGCTCACGCTAGGAACCCGTTCTCCGCTCACCCGGATCTCCTCCAAAAGGTGCGGCTAACGTCGCCTGACTCAATCAGTTGCGATCTGATCGTGACGCGCTGACCGGTCGTTGCCTGGGTCGGTGTTCGCTTCGACAGTACATGGACCTTCCGCAGGGTGACAAGATCCAGGCTGTACGTGATCCCCGACGCTTGACTGCGCACGCGAGCCGAGTGCTAACGCCGTGTTTGCCCTGCTCTTATCGCTCGCTCCCCTCTCGTTCCGGCGCATCTGTACCTGCAGGAATATGTACGCTAGCCCTCCCTGACATCGGTCCGACGACTGTGGGACTCGCGCACGAGTGTCTGCGGGAACGAGTCGCTTATCTCGGTTGTGCCTCGCTTTCCCGACCTTTTCCTCCCTTCCCGCCTGCCCTCCCGCTCTCCTCTCCGAACGCGCTTGCTCTGCTCTAGGTTTGGATCGATGCCGAGGGTGGACTCCGTTGCAAGACCACCGTGAGTCGTCCCTTTCGCAGTCCAGCTGGCGGGTGTGCCCCCCCTGCACGCGACCTTGCCGCGGGTTCTCTCCACACACCCGCCTCCCCCCGCTTGCGGTCTCTTTTGCACTCACGAGTCGGAGCTGGTTTCTGATCATGTCTCTGTCTCTATCGCTTCCAGACTCTTCCCAAGCCCGTCCAGTCGCTCGACGACTTGAAAGAGTGGAACTTTGACGGCTCGTCGACCGGTCAAGCCGAGGGTCGCAACTCGGACGTCTTCCTCCGTCCTGCGGCGTACTTCCCTGATCCCTTCCGCCGTGGCAACAACATCATCGTCCTCGCCGAGACCTGTGCGTTTACCTTTTCCCCACACCCCGTCTCGGTTCGAATCGCACGCCGATCGAGATTCAGACACTGACGCCAATTCGATGTTCTTGCAGTCGACAACGATGGCACTCCCAACAAATTCAATCACCGTCACTCGTGCATGAAGACGATGGAAGCCGTTGCCAAGTCGGACCCCTGGGTGAGTTCGGGCATTGTCCAACCAAAAGCCTTGGCGCGATCTTTTTCTCTCGACACTGACGCAAACCTGTTGTCGCGCGCGTCTGTCAGTTCGGTCTCGAGCAAGAGTACACCATCTTTGGTTCCGACGGTCGCCCGTACGGATGGCCCGCTGGAGGATTCCCCGGTCCTCAAGGACCCTACTACTGCGGTGTCGGTGCGGGCAAGGTGTTTGCCCGCGACATGATCGAGGCTCACTACCGCGCGTGCATGTACGCCGGAGTCAACATCTCGGGTATCAACGCCGAGGTGATGCCGTCGCAGTGGGAGTTCCAAGTCGGTCCGTGCAAGGGCAAGGACATGGGAGACCACCTCTGGATGGCTCGATTCTTGTTGATCCGAGTCGCCGAGGAGTGGGGAGTCACGGTCTCGTTCCACCCGAAACCTCTCGCGGGTGACTGGAACGGCGCTGGATGCCACACGAACTACTCGACGAACGAGACTCGTGCCGAGGGAGGCATGAAGGCGATCGAGGAGATGATCAAGAAGCTCGAGAAGCGTCACATGCAACACATCGAGGTGTACGGTTCCGACAACGACTTGCGTTTGACCGGTCGTCACGAGACTGGACACATTGGTTCGTTCTCGTCCGGAGTCGCCGACCGAGGTTCGTCGATCCGAATTCCCAAGTCGGTCGCCGTCGAGGGCAAGGGATACTTTGAGGACAGGAGGCCCGCGTCCAACATTGACCCGTACCAAGTTTGCGACATCATGTGCCAATCGACTCTCCTCTCCTAGATTTCCCTCTCCACCCATCCTCAAACAGACGCTAGCTTTTTTTTTGACTTTCGTGTTTGAAAAGCAATCCCTCTTCGACCTTTCGTCCTCTTTTCCGGTTCTCCTTTGACCCACAAACTCTTGTTCTACCACTCGACTTGTTTCCCTTTTCCTCGTTCCTGTTTCTCTCGCTCTATCTCTCTTGTTCTCTGACTCTACCTGTTCCACCTCGTCAAACCTTTTTTTACTACCGCTTTGCCCGCGAACCAAACCCCCATCTTCTTCTCGAAACCAATTCACCCTTAGTTGCTTTACTGCTTCTTTTCTCTCGCTCTTTGCCCGGCCTTTTTGAGGGCTTTTGTTTCCTTTCCCTCGTTCTATTGCCAACGACTTGTCGAAATTGAATGCAATTTCTGTCGATCCACACCTTGGCGCGGAACATGGAGAGAGAGACGCCATTCTCTGCGTGACTGAGTATCCAAAGGTAATCAAATGGAATGAATTTCTGATCAGCACTTGACGCGCAACTCGACTCTCTGCGCCCCACTCTCTCGTTTCGCGCGGTCCGGTCGACTCGATATGCTCCTGCGTCGGGCTTACAAACGACGGCGATTCGACCTTGGTCAGCAGCACGAGGTTGCGAATCGAGGATCGCAACCCGCCTTCTCATCGTTCGGATCAATCACCCATTCAAGCCGCTCTCTAGGCTCGGTCGTACACATTGCTGAGAATGTCAACACCTTGTCACCGTCAAGAGGATTACGAGAACATGCGAGTTCGAGTTGTTTGAGCCTCAAGTTGACCCAAGCACCACACGCTTCGAACCGTGAGCGAAACTCTTCGACTGTCTGGATATAGTAAGGGTTTATTGTGGACTGACTCTCATCGTGTCTCTTGCTAGCGTCGACGAGATCGTTCTCGACTTCGACTCGGGTACAGACGACTCGATCGGATCAGGTTGGCGCTCCTCGTGAGTTTGATCAACCCTTGCTTTGTCGTCCGACAAGACCACGTTGCGAAGCAGGAACTCAAAAACAATTCTCTCATGAACAACAGCCCTGCTGAACGAGGTACAAGTACCGCTAATCGCTCCCAACTTGAGGTCTCAATTGTTTCCGCCTCCAACTTCTCCCTATGCACCTCCACCTCCCACTGCGAAAGCGATCGAAATCTCACGAGCTCACCTCGAACATCATGGATTACTCTCGAAGAGTTCGTCGTCGAGCAAGAAACTTGAACCTGCGATCGATTTCAAACTACCTCAATTGCAAGGGCCAACTCTGTCGCATCACTTTCATGCACTCGGAGCTCAAGTAGCAGAACCTTACCTCTCGCTCGCACAAGCGTACTCGACTTTCAAATTCCCTTCACAACCCGATACGGAACGGTGGCAGTTGTTGCCAGGTTGGACTCGGTACGCGTGTGACGGGAGTTGGGAACATGTCGATTTCCCTCCGGTCGAAGATCAGGCCATGGTGTTTGATGTCGAAACGTTGCCGTACCAAGGAGGAGTGTGGCCCATCCTCGCGGTCGCGATGGGCAAGACTGGATGGTACGCCTGGTGTAGTCCGTGGGTAACTGGAGATGACGATCGGCCGAACCACCTCATTCCGTTTGGACCTCGTCCTCCTCAATCGACTTCAACTCTTTCGAAGGAAGCATCTTTCGAGTCCCGATCGAGTTTGTTCGAGTCGAACGATTCTTCCCCTCGGTTGTTGATCGGTCACAATGTCCTGTACGATCGAGCTCGTGTCGAATCAGAGTACACCTTGAGACGACCTTCGACTCGATACATCGACACGTTGTCGCTACACGTCGCAGTGAGCGGGTTGACCAACCCTCAGCGACCGACGTGGATCAAGTACCGCAAGAAGCTCGATGCAGAGGAAGCTGCGGAACAACTCGATCCTACTTTCGAAGCACAGGAAGATACAGAACTCTTGACCGGTATCGAAGCTTCAGTTGAAGCGAAGAAAGCGGAAAAGCGCAAGAAACGCTCAACCACTACAGGAGAACCCGACTCGACTCCTTCTTCTCCTCCTTCTTCGAAACCTACCCCAAAAACTTGGAAAGAAGTGTCTTCACTCAACTCGCTCGCCGAAGTCGCTCGATTGCATTGCGGGATCAAGGTGGACAAGTCACTCCGATCCGTCTTGATCGACCCCAACACGACTTTGCTCGACGTGCGCGACAACTTTGCCGAACTACTCGACTACTGTGCCAAAGATGTTGAAATCACTGCTCAAGTCTTTCAAGCGTTGCTACCGAAATTCCTCGAGAGTTGTCCACATCCAGCTACATTCGCGGGAGTCATCCTCATGTCTCAACCTGTACTCCCTGTCGATCGCAAATGGCCTCAATACCTCGAACGTGCCGAACAGACGTACCAGACGAGGTTGGAAGCGGTATCGAAATCTCTCAACCAACTCGCACACGAAGCGAAAAAGAGGTTCGACGAAGCCGAACCGAACCAGGATGGCAGGTACGAATGGGAAGACGATTTCTGGTTGAAACAACTCGATTGGACTCCGAAACGTGCGAGGAGGTTGCCCGATGACGAACCTTCGAAACGGAGGACCAAGAGCGCGTTGGAGAAAGCAGTCGCCGAGGCTCAACAAGAGGTCAACTCGCAGCAGTCTCGATTGCAACCTATGAAAAAGACGAAAAAGTCACCCCGACGCTCGAATCGCAAATTGCCTACATGGGTCGCTCAGCTCAAAGATCGACCGTTGACGTTGCAAGATCCGCTCACTCCGCTGTTGTTCGAAGCGACGTATCGATCTCACCCAGTAGTCTACTCGCATTCACTCGGATGGTTGTTTGCGGTGCGATCTGCGACGAAAGCGAAAAAGTTTGTCGTCCTCGAAGGTGAACATGCAATCTCGCTCGATGACCTCGACCCTACGAAAGATCGACTCGTGCTCGAGATCGCCACCGGGAAACCCAAAGTCACATTGTATACGGTGCCGGCCAAAAAAGGGTCATCCAAACTAGTCACCCTGATCTCGACTCTGAACGTCAAGAAGGTTGCCGATGGAGTCCTTGGCAGTCCCTACGACGAGTTTGAGCAAGCCCTCTCAATTGCAAAGAAGGACGAAGGAGGCGAGACACACCAGACGGTGATGCGCAAGCTCGAACAGCTCGCCGCGACAGCTGAATCGGCCAAGAAGGCCCAACGGAACAAGAGTATCTGGTTGCGACAACTCAATTGGGACGAGGTTCAAGTCTCTTGCCCGACTGAACAGCTCGAACCTGCTCCAGCTGCTGCCTCGTCCACAGTCGTTGCTCCGAATCAGACACCTCAGCGAGCGTACAAACCGTCCGACTTGATCTGGCCGAAATGGTACTGGGATCTCGACGTTCCAGGACATGGTTTGGATGTCTCTATCGGAAAACGCGCTGCACCCCTACTCTTGCGCCTGCGGTGGAAAGGTCACCCGATCGCGCATTCAAAACAGCACGGGTGGTGTTACCGGATTCCCGAATCGGAACTCGGTCAAGCGTACGAATCGGACCCTTCGCTTTCGCCACTCTCGTTCACCGATGTCGCCGACATGCACCTCAACGAGGATACACAGGGAGCGTACGTACAGCTGCCTCATCCGGACGGGGAAGGCAAGAACGTCGGAAGTCCACTCTCGAAACCGTTCGTCGCCGCATTCGAAGACGGGATCCTCACTTCGGAATACCCTGCCGCCGAAGCTGCACTCGCGCTCAACGCCTCGTGTAGCTACTGGACTTCTGCTCGCGAGCGCATCCTGAACCAGATGGTCGTGTGGGAAGGGGATGCCAAGACTGTACCTCCAACCCCTGCCGCGCTCGAGGCAGCCGAAGCTCACGAAACGACCAGGGGTCTCATCCTCCCACAAGTGATCCCGATGGGCACGATCACTCGTCGAGCGGTCGAGAGGACTTGGCTCACCGCTTCGAATGCCAAGAAGAATCGAGTCGGATCCGAACTCAAATCAATGGTGCAAGCTCCTCCTGGGTATGCGATCGTCGGTGCCGACGTCGATTCGGAGGAACTATGGATCTGCTCGGTCATGGGGGACGCGCAATTCGGAATCCATGGCGCGACAGCGATCGGCTGGATGACACTCGAGGGTACGAAATCGGCCGGAACCGACCTACACTCGAAGTCGGCGAGCATTCTAGGGATCTCGAGGGACGATGCAAAAGTCTTCAACTACTCTCGGATCTATGGAGCCGGAGTCAAACATGCTGTCCAGCTCCTGATCAAATCGAACCCGACCCTCTCGACTGAACAGGCGACTCTGCTCGCCAAAAACCTGTACGCCTCGACGAAAGGAGTTGTTGATCGTACCGCTACATTCAAACGCAATTTCTGGCACGGAGGCACCGAGAGTTTCGTGTTCAACAAGCTCGAGGAGATCGCTCAGAATGATCGACCGCGAACTCCTGCGCTCGGGTGCGGCTTGACTGCAGCACTCACAAAGGCATACCTCCCGGCAGAAGGACGCAGCAAAGCGGGCGAAGGGTACCTCCCGTCTCGGATTAACTGGGTCGTCCAGTCGTCAGGCGTCGACTACCTACACCTCCTTTTAACTTCAATGGAGTACCTTACAAAACGATTCGAGATCGATGCGAGGTACCTCATCTCGGTTCACGACGAGATCCGGTATCTCGTCAAGGAAGAGGACAAATATCGAGCAGCGCTGGCGCTCCAGGTCGCGAATCTGTGGACGAGATCCCTCTTTGCGTACCGCTTGCAGATGCCAGATCTCCCTCAAGTGAGCTTTTGTCCTGTTTCCCCTCGCGCAGGTGATAAGCTGACAGGGAGCTTTTGTCGATAGGGCTGTGCCTTTTTCTCAGCGGTCGATATCGACACCTGCTTCAGAAAGGAAGTCAACATGACGTGTGTCACACCTTCAAATCCCGACTCGATTCCGTTCGGCGAGTCGCAAGACATCTCCGATACCCTCGCACACACCTCGAATGGATCGCTCTTTGCTGATGGACGCGACATGGCGGCAGAAGCGTCCCTCCCTCGCGTCCCCGTCCCACAACTTGCCGACTCGACCATTGTCGGCGAGCGTCACCGTGTCGACCAAACCGAGTTCCTCGTCGCTCAGACATCTTCGAAACCGTCGGAAATCATGAAGCTCTGGAAGCAATCAATCGAGAACGCTCGCAAGACTCCTGTGAGCCGTTCGCGGGACAACCTGGGCTCCGTAGTCGACCAACCCATGAAAAAGATTCGCTCGATCCGGTTTGAGCACGAGGACGAACAGCACGACGTTCTTCGGGCGACTCCTCAGCAACGTCGAAGACGCGCTCTGGCAAAGTCCGATCGTCAAAGCCTTGGACAGTCTCAGAATCCGATCGAGGACGACGAGTTTGATGTCGAATTGCCTCGCGAACTGGACGAAGACGAGACTTATTCTATTCACAAACCTCTCAACCGTATGCACGTGTAGTTCTTGACCTTTTTCGAAACCTGTAGCGTTCTCTTCTACAATTGTTTTGTTGTCACCAATACGAATTTTTGCATTTCTCTCGTTATCTCCACGGCTGGGCTTACTCCTCGGTCCGGGTTCACGACTAGTCTTGACGGAGCGCGTGCGATATGGCAAAGGGACGATGGACAAAAGAGCAGGACGCGAGACCTGGATTTGCGAAGGTCAGCACGAACCTCTGCGCTGTGTTCCCTTTCTTCTGAACCTTTTCGAAACTTCCCTTTCTCCCTCCCCTGTTTCACTCGTAGATTCCTCTCCAGCGATGAACGATGCTTTACCCCTTGACGGTCGCGACGTTTCATCTTCTCTCCTCCTCCCGCTCGATCTTCCACTCTCTCCTGAGTTCGCTGGCAGTAGTCTTCGAAGCGCCGACAAACACGGAATTGCCGTCTCCTCCCCTCTCACGCACAACGCTTGCTCCATCTACATTCAGTCTCAATGTCGTCGTTCCGCCCACGTATTTTACTTCTGCGTCTCTGCTCCCCTCGCCGTCGATCGCTCTCGTCCACGCCACCCTCTATCCTGTCGCAGGTGTTCAAGGCAAGAGTATCGAAGCAAGCATCCGACGATCTCAAAGCTCTGCAAGAAAATTCTGTCCCTATCGCAGTTAGTTTCCCTGTTTATGTAGCCTACGGGCGCCAAGCTGACAGCTATAGCTTTGCCAGAAGTCTCCTGTCCCGCCTACGCGCCCGAGTATATCATCGTCGGCTGTCTCATCGAAGCTTATAGTCCCGCGTGCCGGGCCTCGTAGCCGGCCTGTCCCAAACACAGGCCTAACGCATCCTGATGGTCGACTTAAAAGTCGAGTAGCCACACCCAGCACGAAGGTCGATAAGCGTATCGCGCAATATTCAGCTAAGGAGCGAACAGCTGCCGCCAAGACCGACGCTATGACCGCTCGGCCGGCGAAGACAAAAGTGAGTTGCGCATCTCGTACAGACGCAAAACTCTTCAGCAAAGACTGACAGGCTCGACGCGCAGACTAAGACTAAACGTCGAATTGTCAATGCACAGTCAAGCGCTCAATCCGGAACCATCAAACCTCGTATGAAACCAACGACTACGTCGTCGACAACGAAAACCGGCCTGGGTGTCCCTCTGATCCAGTCAAAATTTCCCTTCTACAAAGTTTCGGAGGTCCGAGCTTCGGTACTTGATTCTGTCGAGCTCGAACCAATTTCAGTCCGTCAGGTGCGTTAACCTTTGGGGACCTAGAACTCGAAGAAAAACCCAAGAATAGTTCTGATACTTTACATAAGCAGATTGATTCGAACGAGTCGTCGCCGGTCACGGACATCATTCAATCAACCAAGATTATGAATGCGGCTCGTTGGGAGTCAGCAGTACTTGCAGGCAAAGAGAAACTCGTCGTCGAGCAAAATGCGATCCTCGAGCTGGACCAGCTCAATGGATACCTGGCTCAGATCAAAACACTCGAGCAAGACTCGATGTCGTTTCACCAATCCCTCCAGAAATCGTCTTTGGTCGAGCATGATCTCTGTCGGCGGATCGATTTGCTACGTGCCGCGATCGCAACAGGTCGCCACGCCCCTCCCAAATTCATGCAATCGTCCAAATCCAATCAGCTCGGACAGCCTCTCGAAGCGGTCCTGTTCGCCGATCAAGCTTGTACAAGATCATACCGTGTACCATTTTCGGTCCTCCTCAAAACGTACACTTTGAACGGAGCGTGCAAGCAGGGCGAATTTGCCCGGATCCAAAAAACTGCGACGAAGAGGAGGGTCGAGGTTGAAATGAGACTCTACAGGCTCCGCTTCCCCGACTTCAAATCGAGGGAGCTTCAAACTTGATTCTGACTCGTAGTTACCGTACATTGCGCTGGACGCTCTTAGACTCTTGTTCTCGTTTGATTTATTGGCATGGTTTCTGCATTCAAGTTTGTGCATTTGGAAGACATATCGCATTTTGCAGTGAAGCGAGAGATGTGCGAAGTGAGCGAGAGGGATTTTGCGAGTGATGTAGCAACAATGTTAAAGTAAGGATAGTTTGACAGATGAAGGAGAAAAGGAACGGGAAGGGAGGAAGCGACAAGTATGCGGACATATTGAAGTGATTCCGATTCTGAATAGCTGGTCGTAACGATTAGGGTCGAGAAGGGAAAGAAGGTACAGGGGGAATTGGCGCCTTGGGGTTCGAGTAAAAAGTTTGAAAGGTTTGTCCTGCAAGACGTGTCCAAGTATTGAGAATTCAGCTTTTGGGGAAAGTTCGAGGCTGATCTGGCAAAAAAGGTGCGTACGTGACCACCGTTTAGATGTTTCGTTCTCGGAAGCGTCCGACACGTCAAGGAAGGATCGATCCGATCCGGGACCTGCAGGGGGGATCTTTGTGAACGAGATTGGTGACCTTGATGTCTCGACAGTGCGATGAGGAGAAGCTTGATTGTTCTGCTCGAATGAAATCGACGATTCTTCTTTTCCATCATCTCCTTCGTCGTCGCCATCGGAACCAGCATCCTCAAATCGACCATCCTCATCCACGGTCGATGGAGGTATGGGGAAGCTGCTCAGCATAGCACTTTTCGAACTTTGAAAACTGTAACTCCTCGTACTTGCTCCTCCTTCCATGTTGACGAATTTCGCCGCTGTCGGTGAGATCCTCAAGTTGTGAGAACCGACCGAGAGATGACTCGCACGTTTTATCATGGTCGGGACGTCCCCGCGGAAGGACATACGGGAAGAAGTTGGTGGTTCACCGTACGTGGATGACAGAGTTGGAGACGTCGGCAGGGAAGGGATCTCGAACGTAAAGGATCGATTATCGGCAGCGTGGGAGGAGGTCGTGTGCATAACGACGGGCGATGCAGGAACGGAGGAAGAAGGAGAGAAATCCTCGAGAAACGAGACCGGAGACCTTCTGCGCATCGCTTCTTCTCCTCGATCGGGATTACATTCGTCTGGCCCATCGAAATCGATGTAGCTGATGTTTGATATCCTCGAAGAAGTGCGCTGTGTGTCGACGATCGTTTCTTGATCGTCCTCGGCAAGCGAATCGAGGTATTCGCGAGCGAACGAAGTCGAGGCCCAGGGAGTTTGCGCTGGAGTTGCGAGAGGTCTTGTTCCCACAGTACGCGCGGTCGAATTTTCTGGTACTTCTCGAGCGGTAACGAAAGACGCTTGCGCCGAAGACTGTTCCGTGGCGTTCCTGACCAATGGAGGAAAGAGGTTCGTTGCGATCGGTCGATCGGATGAAGGGAACAAAGCTTCGAGGCTCCGACGAGTCAATTCGAGATTGAATGTGCCTTCGGTATCGGTGGTAGCTTCTTCGTCCTCATCCTCGCTGGCAACCAGAATAGAGAGCGGTGCTTCGAGGACACTTGGATCACCAGATCTTCTTGGAGGTTCCTGTCGACGAGGAGGTGAGAAGAACTATGTGCCAACAAAGGTTAGTCATCCTTGCAATCGTCTGCGATTCGGAGAAGGAGATTGTTCGTCTCACGAGGTCGTTCCAGTTCCCGTTCACGTCCATGTTGAATCCTTCACTACTGTCCGAGTGTGAATTGAAGGAGTCTTGACTGTGTGGACTGGCGACTTCAGGAAGCGGCGATAGCTTCGAATTGAGTTCGGCAGATGTAGGAGCTTCTGTAGTCGGGATTTGATGAATGCTGAGAGGAACGCGTCCGGTAGAGATCGAGTTCAAGCGAGATTCGAGCGCGTGGGACCAGCGAGTCGCAGATGCCACAGACCCGGTAGACCAACGTTCTGAATGAGGTCTCTCAGCCGGGTCGACCCAGGTAACCGGTACAGGTGGAGGTGCGCGGGAAGGCTCATAAGGTTCGGCTTGGGGAGATCGCAAAAGGTGATGCAAGTGAGGTGGAAGGGAAAGGAAAGCGTTCTGGTTCGGGAGTGATGGTCGACGATGATGTTCTGTAGTGATCAAGAGGGTCGTGTCGGGGTCGTCGATACTGAGAGCTTGTCCGTACTGCGTAGATGCTGTTCTTGCGGAATCTTGGAGGGACAGAGGCACGTAAGAGGAAGAACCTCGAGGAAAGATTGAATCGACCGAAGGAGAGGTGCGCAAATGTCGGATAGGTTTCCCCCTGACCGTCCGGGGAAGTGACGCATCAACTTCGTCCCGACTTCTCGTTAGAGACAACGATAGCTTTTTGCCGTGTAGAAGATGACTCGTGAATGGTTCGAACGAGTGAGGGAGGGGAGGAGAATACTCGTGTAGCTGGGGCATAGCTCGAGGACGTCTCGGAACGGCAGCAGTTGTGGCAGTAGTTTCGCCTTCGGTACCGCTATCGAGCGCACTCCTTCGTTTTGACGCCTCGATCTCTTTCCGAACTCTTTTGCGTTCCTCTCTGCGATTCCTCGCTCGCAAACTCATCTTCTTGTCGAGTGAGAACCCTAATCCGATATTTCCGAGTCGATGGTTCTGTGCGAGCGTCTTGACTGCCGAATCACTCCATCCTTGTCGTTCCCTCTCAAACTCTTCGTTCTCCCAAAGAACCCTCAACACGCTCGACTGATCTTGATCGTGTCCCTCGATCGTTGTTTGTCGATCTTGGTCTGGTTCAGAACCACCATGTTCACTACCGGAAGAGAGTACCAACCGAGGTCGAGGCAAGAACAAACTCTTCTTGGAATCGAGCTCTACCCAACTCTGATTCTTCCTTTGCCTCAAGGTCGCGGGCGTCGTGTCTGAATCAATTGCTTTCTTCTTCTCTTTCCGACGAGTCGATGAGGCGCCAGGTTGCTTTGATGTTGTACGAGAAGGAAACACTGGATCTTTCTCGATCCTTGCCAGATCTCCTTCTGTATTGCGAGAAACTCCCACCAACTCATCGACGATCGTCGACGGGACTTGCTTCTCCTGTCGTCGTCTTCCTCCATTTCGAGCAGAACCCTGAGCTTGAGGTTGGCGGGTCTTGGGATCCCTCGGGACCAGCAGTTCAAAGTTGATCGGTACAGGTCCGACGACATACCTACTAGTACTTGGAATTGATGTTGCTGGAGGTACAGATTTTGCACGACGAAGAGGATATCGATATCGACGATTCGGGTGATTCGGATTCGACGAGGAAGAGCCAGACGAAGCTGAACGAGCCCGACGATGAGCAGAGTGGCGACGTGGAATACGCGTGACTGGTTTCCGTTTAGGAGACTGACGTCGTTGAGCTGTCGTCGGTGTCGTGGTCGATCGTTTCGGGCTCAGCTCAGACTCGCGGGAATGAGGGAACGTGGGATCGACAGGAGATGTCGGAGCGAACGGCGAAGGAGGCTCAGATGGAACCGTTTTGGGATCAGAGTCGGACGGTGGGAACAGGGGCAATTTGACACCTTCAGGTCCCAACAGTGGGGTCGAACCGAGGTTCGCGACGAACGAAGGTTGTACCGAACCGGAAGGGGCCGGGTCTCGCGCCAGAGTAGGCGAGAGGTGGTGTCGAGGAGAGAATCGAGGGTCGGTCATATTTGGACCCTTAGTCCGTGTGGGAGATGCTGAAGGAGACCTCGCCAGGGGTTCGCTCAAAACTGGAACTCCAGCCGACCAGGCCTGAGACTTTGGGACTACGATCCGAACTGGAGGTGTCGGAGTGACTGGAAAGTCGCTCGAACCGGTCGATCCAGTTGCGGTCGAGTTGGCACTCGCAGTCCTGACGTGATCGTGCTCGAACGAAGCGTTTTGGAGATTTCGCAACGAACTCGTTCGAGCATGTCTCGTGACTTGCTTGGGTTGAGCATGTTCTGTACGACGATGTTTTTCACTGGTCAGACGATTCCGATCACCAGGCTGCAGTGGAGGACGAGGAGAGACTTGCGAAACGAAGGGGGCTGTGCAGCCCAATCGAATCCTGACAGGAATCTGGCGTTTGGCAAGTCTGCGACCGCCTGCCCATGCTCGGATCTTCTCAGATCATCGCGACCCTGAGCCTGGTCGCCGTCGTGGGGTTGTAGCGCCAGGAGATCATCCTGAAGGAACGGGTCTTGATCCGTCTCGCACAACTTGATGCTATGGCGGCGGGGCGATATGGTTGATACAGTCGGAATAGCTCGGTGGTACTCCTGCGGCGCTGTCGATGAACGTGGCAGAGGAACTGTGCCGGACGAGATGATCAGGGTGGACGACCCGGCTCCCGTCGCCCTCCGAGTCGGATCCATTCAGCGTAGCCAGGGAGACAATCGAGAGCTCCCTGTGGGCCAGTCTGCGATCTTGCAGTGTGTATTGACGGTGACGTGCGGGCGGGAGAGAACTTCGAGTTCACGCTTTAATTGCATGCGACATCATGCATATCTTACGATCGCAAATACGTCCAGGTTCTCTCATTCTACGATCTTGACGGTTTCAAGAACTCTGGCAACAATTCTTATGTGGCGAAAAAGTTCAAGCCGAGAAAGGAGCGAGCATTTCCGCCCCGCCCGGTCCCCGTACAGGCTACAAACCTCGGAGTACCCATCAGGAATTCCAAGCGGGCAAGTCCCTACCTAGTCCAAGCGAGTGAAAGCGTGGACTAGGAATGCACTCCTTTTAAGACCGAGAACTGGAAGTCTCGATGGGCTGAAACCTACGTTACACATACACATTTTTCAATCAATCCAATTTGCCTTCGTCGAGACATGCTGTAGCTCGGTCTATGCTCGATCGTAAGAAGCTCCTCCGGCTTTCCTCAACCTCGTCACGATTTGTTCCTGACAGTTCTCGCAGATCAGCATAACGAAAATGATAGGAAGAGAGTGAGAGAGAGATTTACCTCGTTCAAATCTTCGATCGAACCCGCGGGAACTTCGATCGAGTATTGACTCAACACACGTTTAACGTCGGCCGAGTGAACCGACAGTTTCGCCTTTCTCATGACTTTGACGCTCGAACCGATCCAGGTTACGAGGATGAATTTCTCTCGAGTCGATTCCGTATCGTTGGCGTACTTCTGTAAAGAGCGTGGGCTCGATGCCTCAACAGCTGTCTTTGAATGGAGAAAGAAAGACGGAAACAGACGGACAATTCGGACATAGGCGAACGAAGCGTTTTCTGGTTTCAAGTGACCCTTGAGTTCCTCGAGGCCCTGAATTTCGAGAAGAACGACGAGTTAGGATTGCTCAAGGAAAACAAGATAGCGAGAGAAGAGAGGAGGGAACGGACGCCGGAGCCGGTCGCGGTCAATTCGAGGGTATCCTTTGATGGCGAGACGTAATCGATCAAGAGCCATTTTGTTTCCGTCTTGTCGTTCCGCACGTCCTCGTACGCTTGCTGGATCGAAGGGGAGGAAACGTCTGCCTGACAACCTCGAAAGAGTGATCAGCTCCGGGTGGGGGAGTCGACCTCGACGGTCCGCTCGAGGACTTGGATAGGGGAGACCGACCATATCTATTGGAATCGCTCACGGGACGAGCAGCTTGCAACGGACTATAGACCGGGGCGAGGGAGTGGACAAAGGTCAAAGACGTGTCGCGGTAGACAGCTCGTCATCTCTCTTATCCGGTCGTGTCTCTCGGTGCGAACGTGGACTATTCGCTCCGCTACTCTCTGCTCGACATTCTGCTTCGAGGCTCTGGCGCTACAGGGCTGCTGCATCTTTTGACCGGGTCTGCAGGGTCGGTCACGGTTTATATTCATTTATCGATCAACTTCGTCATCATCAGCTCTTCGTTTCTCTCGTTCGCTATTCTCAAAGTCACCATGTCGACCAAACGACCCAGTGTACCTGGAGGAACGATCTATGTGCAGGCTCGGGATCAAGCTGCGACGCTCGTCGATCATTACCAAACCTTCTTGTTTGACGTGAGCTCCCCTCTTGCTCTGATCAGAAGCTGTTACGACCCTGACGCAGTTTGCGATCTCAGTGCGATGGTGTGATCTGGACTGGACCTGCTGGCGATACCCTGTATAGAGAAACATCACTACTTGCTTTCTCCCGCACGTGCACTCATGAATGAAATCTCTCCCTCATACTTTAGGACTCCCAACATTGCCGAGACGCTCGCATACCTCCGCAGTCGATCGAAACAGATCGCGTTCATCACCAACAATGCGACTTTGAGTCGTCAAGACTATCACCAGAAATTCGCACACTTTGGGATCCAAGTCGAACTCGACGAGATCTTTACGTGTGGTTCGGCCACGGCGTTGTACTTGAAACATGAACTCGTACCTAAACGCAAGGAAGCAGGGAAACCGACTGGAGTGTACTTGATTGGACAAAGAGCTATGGAGAGCGAGTTTGAACAAGTCGGACTGCCGTGGAAAGGTGGAACTGTGAGCGAATACATCTTTCTGTCCCACACAAATGATGCTCTCCTGACGTCGAAAGACTGTCATACAGGATCCGGAAGACGACGTCTTGCTCGCACCGCAAGACTTTAGCTCGATCGTACCTGACCCAGAGATCGGGATCGTCGTGTACGCGTTCCAGATGCGAATCAACTACAAACAACTCGCCAAAGCGTACAACTACCTCGCTTCGAACCCAGACTGTCAACTCGTGTTGACGAACGACGACCAGAACTTCTTGTTGCCTTCTGGAGGGTACGCTCCGGGAGAGGGAGCGATCGCGTCCGTGTTGTTTGGTGCGTTGAAACCTCCATACGCACAACCTCTCATCGTTGGGAAACCCCATCAAGTTTTACTCGATATTGTTCACTCTGCGTAAAAAACTCTCTCTTCTCCTTCTTCTCTCTTACTCTTTTCTCGACTGAACCCTTCTGGCGTTAGGTTAAAATTCAACCCTCACGATACGCTGTTTGTTGGAGATCGATTGGCGACCGACATCTTGTTTGCCAAGCGAGGTCAAATCGACAGCTTGCTCGTGTTGACGGGGATTCAAAAACTCCAAGACCTCGAACCGTTGGACCGAGACAAGCGTCCAGAATGGGTCGCCGATTGTGTCGGAACTCTACTCGATCAACCTTAGATTTATTCATTGACTATTGTACGAGTATTGTATTGGCATTGTAATACTTTATTTCGATCACGACTGCTTGTCTAAAGAAGGAAATGTAAACAAAAGAGTTGGTCAAGATTCGAATGTCAGAACAGACACGAGGGGTACTTCCGGAGAGTTGCGGAACAAGAGAAACACCGCGACCGACGACGACGACGACGACGCGTTTCAACTTGAGAGCGATCCCCTCTTTTTCGCTTTCTCGGCAGCAGGTCTCGCTCTTCCTTCGTGAACCCGACCGTTGATCGAGGGTCCTCTCTCCTCTGACGGCGCAAGCTACCGAGTAGCTTCGATCTTGAAACCCACTGGGTCCACTTATTCCACCACACTCGCAACACTACACGCACTCTGTTCGCTCTACCATGGCAACGCGCAACGACTCTCATTCGCCGCGTCCAAACTCGCTCGCGACGATGGCCGGTGGTACCACAACAGGTTCGAGTCCTCGACCGGTCACTCGTTCCAACGATCCCACCGCCTCGACCCAACCCCTCAAGTTCAGAGCATCGATGGGAGTCGCGACGACGAGTCCTCACCTGGCACACGCGGGCTCGGAAGCGACGAGGTGGGGACCGGCGCACACGACGAATCACTCGAACCTCGCTGCGGCGAATCACGCAGGACCCGGTTCGAGAGGTCCTTCAGGAGTCAGCCCCGCACGTGCTTCGACTGGAGGAACCGGACTCGTCAATCATCACAACTTTGCAAACCCTGCCATGAACCAAAGTCAGGGAGTGTTTCATTCGGCAGAGAGTCAGTTTCTTCCCCCTCTCTCGTCATCATTGCAGTGGGACTGACCATGTATTCTTTCAAATTTCACGCTCGACTATAGCCGAAGGTCAGTCTCTTAGCGGGTTTCAATCACGAAAAGAAAAAAGACAAGGACTGAGCTGACGCACGGTGGTTGTTTCCCAACAGCAATCGACCGGTGGTTCGAAGACTTGCAACACTATGAACAAACTCTCGAAGAGATGGCCGCTGCTTCGCTCGATCAGAATTTCAAAGAAGAACTGTCGGCGATCGAACAGTGGTTCAAAGTCTTGTCCGAAGCGGAACGCACTACAGCGTTGTACTCGCTCCTGCAGAGTTCGACTCAGATGCAGATGAGGTTCTTTGTCACCGTCTTACAACAGATGGCGAGGTCTGATCCGACCCAAGCTGCCTTGCTCTCTCCCGTCGTCAACGCAAACTCTCGTAAATAAGAGACTCCTTCTTGCTCCGCACTTAAACTGACATGATTCTTTTTCGACAGTCTCGCTCGAAGCTCAGATGGAACAAAAGATGTCGACTTTGGGACTCAAATCGCCTTCGTCCCCCATGATTCGACAATTCGCGCGATCGTCACTCGGGCCCAACCCGACCAACCCCAACACGATCGCGAACCAAGAGTTTCTCTCGCCGAACCCTGAAGATTCTTCTTCTTCGTCGATGACGACTGCTGGTTCTACGCAACACCGAGGTACGAAACTTTCGAGCTCGACGAGAACTTCGGCTCCGGCCAATTTGTTGCTGTCTTCCTCGAACGCGACGGGAGGAGTCGGGTTGGGGATGGGAGAAGGGTTGAGGAGTCCTTTGTGGAGCAAAGAAGAGACGGTCAGAGAACGCAGTCCGAGTCCTGCTCAAACAGGTCAAGGGACCTCGCGACCGAAATCGACCGAAGGTTCGTTTCTCTCCTGTTTCTCCCTTCTCGCTTTCACGCTCTTGGCACGTGCTAACAAGATAAGTTTCCAGGCTTGAACGCTTCTTCAAACAACAACAACAACTTCCTTAGATCCCCCGCGATTGGAACAGGAGGACTCGACGGATCTTTAAACTCGTCCTCGTTCGACAACCAATTGTCCCCTCTTGTTGGAGGCAGTTGGGCTTCAATGGTCAACACTCCCCTCGTACCCATGTTTGGCAAGAACGGGGAAACGATGGAACCTGGCAACTTTGGAAGTTCCGTATCCCCGAACCCAAACTTGAACACCAACACGAACCTCGACAGTTCGTTGATCGGACACAAACTCGGTAGTTGGCAACAACAGCAGCAGCAACAGACTGAAGCGGGAGGAATCGTGTTGGACGACGTGAGAAAGTTCCGCAGGTCGGCACGTGTGTCGGGAGGTGCGCTCTCGGGCATGTACCCGGGCGAATCCATGAACAACAACAATCACAACAACGAGACGAAATCGATTCACACGGCGCAGAAACGCGTTCAGGATCAATTGCAGGCCGTGCAACAGTTGAAAAACTTGCAACAATCCGCCATGTCGCTCGGGTTGGCCAGTTTGCCCTCGCCGAGTCTCAACAACAACGCTTCTGCGAACGGTCAACAAGGAAGTGGAGGATCGAGGGTCGGTAGTAACGGCGCGTTGAACTCGCCCGGACTGCAACAGACTGCGATGCAAGCTCAACAGAATTGGAGGAACAACCAGTCGGCTGCTGCTGCAGCTTCTTCAACCGGACTCGGCGCGAACCAGTACTCGTCATCGTCCTCCTCGTCAGCAGCGGCTGCACTCCACAACAACCAGCTGCTTCAATTGCAGCAGCAACAGAACCAGTACGGAGGAGGAGGGGCCGGAGGAGATCAGTTTGCCAACATTGGTTTGGGAACGAACCTGACCCTCCCTTCGGGACTCGCTTCGCCCTCGGCCACTTCTGCGGCAGCTTCGAATCAGCAACAACAAGCGCAACAACAGCTCGCATCCTTGATCGCCCTGCAACAACAGATGATGCAGCAACAACAGCAGTTGCAAACACTCGCTGGCCTGTCACCCAACTTGGGAGCCGGGATGAGCTCCATGGGACTCGGAGGATTGGGCATGATGGGTACCGGCGCAAACTTGAGCCCCAACATGGCGGCGCTTGCGGGCCAGATGAACGGTCACCTACACCACCACCATCCGCAGATCAGTCCTCGATTGGGAGGCACTCATCACACAGGAGGTCACCAGAACAACTACGGTCTCGGAATGGGAGTCCTGGGAGGTGAATTGACGGTTTCTTCTTTTCTGGACTCCCTCAAGACAAATTGCTGAACAGCTCTCTTTGCCAAAAACAGGGATGCCTTCACCTCGTCGCTCACCTCGTCCTCATGATGGACGTTCGCCTCAGTCTTTCCCCATGTCGTCTCACCGTTCGGGCAACTCTTCGACCGCATCACAACTCCCGTCGGGTTCCGGTTCGAACCCGGACGAACCGCTCGACTTTGCTTTGCTCGGAGACACTCCATCCTGGTTGAGGAGTTTGAGGTTGCACAAATACACTTCGAACTTTGAAGGGATCGGATGGAAAGAAATGGTTCGCATGTCGGATGCCGATCTCGAGAAACGAGGCGTATCGGCGTTGGGCGCGAGGAGGAAACTCGTCAAGGTGTTTGAAACTGTTCGCTCGAAGACTGGCATTGCAGAGGACCCGACATCTTCGACAGCTCCAGCGATGGATCCCACGAGTTCGACTGATTCGACCTCGCCAAAGGAAGACACGGTCGATCAAGATTCGTCGAAAGATGCCAAGGCCGAGGAAGAGAAGCGCTCTGGACTTGAACCCTCGTCAGAAGATTACGAAACGGCATCGGACAACGCCAAGAACTGATTGGCTTTCGTCCCTAATACTTGGCGCTAGTTTCCTCTGGCCCGAGCGCCTTCGCTCTAGTGATCCGATCGAATCGCACTTTGCACCACCCACTCACACTCCTTTTCGCTCTCAAGCCCGAAATATACCTTTTCCTTCTTGCTGCCACTTACGTACATCCCCAAATCGCGCCTCAATTCGCCTTTCTATGCTGAAGAAACAGACAATCTTTCTTCTTTTCTACATCTTGTCCTCTGTTCCGTCTCTCCAATTTTTGCTATTCCAGGGATGACAGTCACGAGTCTTGATCCCTCCTGCCACGTCTCTCATCGACCTTGCTACCTGTACCTGTCGGTATTTCCTGCTCCCACTTTTGCTCCTTCCTTCAGTTTTTTCTAGTTTTTTTTTCTTATTCTTTGGTTTCTTTTGACTTTTGACAAACCGGTTTTGTTTCTGCCTTTGCATCTCGGCCTCTTCGAGAGACGTTCGGTGTTAGTGTCGGTCAGATTGTACTAACTCGTTTGTTCAAAATCGTAGTCGAAAGGGAAGCAGACTCGAAAACGCAGGTTCTTGACTACTAGGCTGCCCTTCGTGTCGGCGGGGGCGTTGTCTCAGTTGATACGACCCTAGAGTTGTCTCGTTCACATAGAAATGATGATGATGATCAGAGCGTAGAGCGAGTACCGCGGTCATGGGGGCACCAATCGTTTGGGCGTCCATGCAGGAGGAGTGCACGGATGCCGCTTGGACGAGGGCTTCAGCGTGGGTTTCCCTTCCACTTCAGGGTGAGCAACGTCGTCGACGAATCTGGACGGTCGGTAAAGACCATGACATTTGCAAGCTATTGGTCTTCAGCACTGACTACTACGTATTTTCGCGCATAGAGGAATACCCGGACGATTTCCGACTATGCAGACTGGAGGAAGGCATTGAGAAAGCGGAACCATTTTGCGTAAACGTCCAAGCAACTCTCGGGTGGGTGACTAAAGCGGCATGAATCGAGGAGACTAGTCTCCCTGCATGGGTTCCTTCATGGGCACGTCTTTGCCTTGCTCGACTGTTCCTCCCTGACTGTCGACCAATGCGCCACTTTCCTCTTCTACGAGACCGCGGCCTGGCGCAGTATCGGCACCAGTCGCCTCCGCCTCGGCTTCGGCTTTCCATCTCGCGAGCGTGGCCCACATGGCTGCTTCCCTCGCTTCGTCGTCTCTGCGGTGCCTGTCGGCAATGTAGGGAGGCACCATGTGGTAGCCGAGGTCTTTCTTCTGGCCAATGCGGCAGTAGCAAGCGATCTTGAGCTTGGGACACGAGAGAGAGAGGGGGACCTCAGCGACTATTCCCAACTTGCTGTCGTAGCAAGGACGAGCGACATACCCGCGCCATTGCGATACTGTCCCGTATTCTTCGGTAACGATGCGTACGGGTAAGCGAGATCGTCGAACGCGAGTGAGCGAGCAGAGGGGAAGTGGGGGGCTAGATGAGCGACAGCTACGAGCTAAGTAAGCTCGGGATCCTCAGTAATGAGAGCAGAGGTCACTCTGGCGTGAACAGCGAGCTTGCAGGAGGCTTCTCTGCCTTGACAAGAGATTGGTCGGGAGGCAAAAGGTGGGAGGCGCTTCACAACCTTGGCAAACACTGAACTTTCAGCAGAAGAAACAGCTAGCGGAAATCTCTGATCGCAGAAGTTTCCGCCGATAAAAACGCGGGCGGCGGAAATTTCTGAACTTCCCGCTGAAAAAACCACTGGCGGAAATTTCACATTGTATTGACAAGTCAGCGAGTACGAGAAGAGTCGTGCCGTTCTCGCAACCGCGACATCTCGCTCTTTTCCCTCGATCGATCTCCTTCCCACGTTGCTTGGGACTGATCGAGTTGTCGATCACGTTCGAGTCGACGTTTGCGCTCTCGTTTGTCCTGCTCGTCTTTGCTCAACTCGAACCGACTCTTGAGGACGCGCCTGACCGCTTCCGGACTCAGTTTGAACCGTTCGCTCAACACGGGGATCGAGTGAGTGACGGGATCGACTCGGTGGAGAGTTTTGACGAGGTCCATCGCTTCTCTCGAGATTCGTTTCGGAGGGTTCCACCCGTTCGGGAACTTGTCTTGCAATGCGAGTTTGTGCTTCTTCCATTCAGGTAGGGGTCTTGAAGATCGGGCTTCGACGGAAGGGTCGATCCGGTGCAACTGTGCGACGTCGTCGAGTTGTTCGCGTTGTCGTTTCTGTTTGAGCCTCGCTTCGATTCGACTCGGCTCTCGTCCAGGTCGATCAGTTACCCCGCGTAGTGATCGATCTGTCTTTGTCCTGTCTGGCGTCGGGTAGGTCGTCGAGCGGAATTGGTTCGGTGGATATGAAGTGAGAGACGACGGTCGAGGTGTTTGAGCTGAAGCGCCGGGTCGAGACTGGAACCCTCTCGGAGAGTTGCGCCGGCGTGGAATCGAAGACGAGTCGCGATCGGAAGCAGGTGCGGTCACGGGTCGAGAAGAGTGCAACATTCGACCGACGATGGACGGTAGAGAAGGCACAGGGGTCGATACGGGTCCGAGAGGGGTACAAGCTGATCGCAGTGCATCGTAGAGGGTCCACCTGCACCGCATGACGGAGAGCGTCGAAAGGGTTCGAGGATCGAGCGGACGAAGCAGGCAATCGACGAGAGAGGCCAAGAACGCAGGAGAGAGAAGCTCGTGCTGCACTCTCGAGGGCTAGTATGTGCTCCTACGACGCGAGAAAAAAAGGAGGCGAGTTGAGAAGCGGGCCGGCGAGTTTCAGTTGCTGCGAAGTTGATCGACAGACTTGGCTCGCTCTCCCGGCACCCCTCCTCCTCGCAGCTCGACCACCCCGGATGCAGTGAGCACTGCGACGGATGCCAGGCAGTGCGACCCTCACCGACGAGCGCGCGTCCCCAACGAGCAGCGAGCACTCGTCGCCCGACTCGTCCGATAACGCAACCACCGTGTCCTCGCGCTCGACCACCACCATGCACGACGACGACGACGACGGCGTCAACCCACTGTACTCGCATTTGCACCCGCGCGACCACAAGAGTCAACTCGTCGTGCGCGAACACTTGGACCACCTCGTCCCGCTTCACCCCGCACAGAAGCACGAACTGCAGCTTGCGACTCCAAACGAAGGACCCTCGGGCGCGCTCCTCGAGGATTCCGTTGGCGGCGGCGATGAACCCCCGCGGTCCATGTCGACCATGACGCTCACCCCGAACGGCTATGCTCGCACGAACCACGACGACGACAACGAGGATGACGACAACAACAAAGACGAACAAGACGAGGCGAGACCGACGCGAGTCACGCATGACCGCAAGGACCACCTCAAGGCAAAGCTGCACGGACTCAAACTCGAAGCGCAGGACAAGCTCGTCCACCACGGCCTGCGCGAACCCCCTTCAGACCCGGATCCCGAACCGGTCGATCCCCGCGTAGAACACATGCTCGATCAGCCCCTCGCGAGCATCGCCCGTCACGACCACGATCCAGACAGCAGCGGCGACGAGACCGAGACAGAGTCGGAACGTATGCCGAGGCTCGGGCGCGTAGACACGCACGACTCGAGTGCGACGACGTACACCACGGGCGACGCGAGTTTCTATTCGGCCGAATCTCACCTCGCGCGTTCGACCGTCGAGTCGCTCCAGTCGACCCGCACCGCTTCTCCCGTCTCGTTCGCGGTCGATGGTAGCTCGCCCCCGAGACTCACCTCGCCTACGAAACCAGTCGTCGACCGGTCGCCCGTTGCGTACGCGCCGGGCTATGTCCAGACGAATTCGCGTCTCGTACCGGTCCCAGTATCTCCCTCGGGGACCAATTCGTCTTCTCCGAAACTGTCTTCCTCGCCAAGGCTGTCAATCCCACTGCCATACGTCTCGTCGTCTTCGACTGCGAGCCCTCGGCTCGTCCCGACCGCCTCCGTCGTCAAACCTTCGACATCGCACCCGTCCCTCACTCTCGCGTCGCAGCAACAGTCCCTCGCACCGGCGATCACGAACGGCCGCGTCCCGGCTCGACGCGCCTCGACCACTTCGCCGTCCCTGCATCCACCGGTCAACGGCGCACCGTCTTCATCCGGTTCGAGGCGAGGATCTTCCGCTTCGACTCTCCTGCGACCACCTGCCTCGCTCGCGAACTTTGCCCCTCCGAACCAACAGCCGTCTCCAGCTCAGGCTGTCAAAACGAGCTCGTTCCCGCAACGTTCCCTCTCGACTTCGTCACAACTGTCGCCGGTCCCGAACAACACTTTGGGTTCCTCCCCACAACATTCGTTGTCGTACCCGCCTCCGTTACCGAGATCACCCTCGTCATTGTCGAGAACGCTGTCTCTCGGTCCGACCCCTCCGAGCATTCACGACGATGTCGAGAGTTCGATCGCATTGCAGGCGGAACAGATTCGCCGACAACGGTTCGAGAAACGAGTTGAACAGGAACGACTCGCTGCCGCGATCGCAGCGACAGGCACGAACGATTCGATAACGAAAGGGAGAGCAAAGGAAGAAGATGTCGGATTGGGATTGAACCCGACATCGATGTCGTTGTCGTTGTCATCCCCCTCATCTCCCCCACCGATCACGACCACCACGAACAAGAGTGTCGCGAACAAGAGGATGAGCGTCGCGAGTTCGACGAGACCTCGTTCAGATTCGAGATCATCTGCTGCGGTCGCACTGTACGAATCGATACCAGGAGGAGGAGGAGGGTTGTCTCCGAGCGCGAGTTCAAGTTCGACCATTCAGGCACTCGCAGGAGGAGGGAGTAGCAACACGAGAACTTCTTCAGCACTCTTGTCGACCACGAGCCTCGTTTCGAATGGACCAAGCACGAATTCGAACCTCTTGCCTGTCCCAGTACCACCACCAGGAGGGTCTCAACACGAGAGGAGAGGGAGTGTCGCTTCCTCGTACGTTGCGAGAGATCGAGACAGTCTTCTCGTCGGTGCCAGCATGGGCGGACGAAGATCGGTTTCGACTGGGAACGGGGTAGAAGAACGATCAACCGCCGCGATGCACTCGTCGTCACCGGCTTCTCGACAGGGACCGAGCTCGTTGTTGCAGAGGTCTAGGTCACATTTGAACCCGATCGCACACGACAAGAGTGAACATCTCGAATTGCTCGGAGGAGGAAACGACGAGAAGGAAAAGAGTGCGATTCCATTGGTTGGAAACCTGATTGGCACAGATCATGAGAACTATGTCCTCATGTACAACATGCTGACTGGAATTCGCATCGGGGTAAAGTGGTTTCCCCCCTTTCCCCCCATCGATCACCTCGAGTCGCTAACGACAAATTTCCATCGCGATTCCAGGTTTCGCGCTGTCAGGCGAAAGCGGCGAGACCTCTCACTGATGCCGATTACACTGCGAGACACAAATTCTCGTTCGACATGTCAGTCTCTTCGCTCCGTTTGCACCAGCCGACTTGCAAACGTGACTAACTTGCTACGGTTCCACGCGACAGTGTTGGGAACGAGTTGACACCTTCGGTGCGTTACGACTTCAAGTTCAAAGACTATGCCCCTTGGGTCTTTCGCGAATTGCGAGAATACTTTTTCCTCGACCCTTCCGATTACCTCATCTCGCTCACGGCAAAGTACATCCTGTCGGAACTGGGGTCGCCGGGAAAATCGGGCTCGTTCTTCTACTTCTCGCGAGACTACCGGTTCATCATCAAAACAATCCGACATGCCGAACACAAGTTCTTGCGCAAGATTTTGAAAGAGTATCACGAACACGTCAAGAAGAACCCTCACACGCTCCTGTCGAGGTTCTACGGGTTGCATCGAGTCAAACTTCCTCATGGACGCAAGATTCATTTCGTCATCATGAACAACCTGTTTCCGCCTCATCGCGATATTCACGAGACGTACGATCTCAAGGTTGGCTTCTTTCCTTTTTCCTTGTTTCGTGCATGTTTGAGAACTGATCTCTTTTTGTTTCCCAGGGTTCGTCTGTCGGACGATTGTACCCAGAAGCGAAAGCGGCGCAGAATCCCCACGCCGTCCTGAAAGACCTCAACTGGATCCTCCGGAACCGACAACTTGAACTCGGACCCGAGAAGAAGGCGCTGTTTGAGGAACAGTTGAGACGCGACACCGAGTTGATGCAAAAACTTGGCATCATGGATTACAGCTTGTTGACGGGAGTTCACATGGCCGAGAAAGGGAACGAGGATCGATTACGCGAAGGCAAACTGAGTGTCTTTCAGGTACGTATTCCTGAGCTTTCTCCTACGGAGTTTCCGTCAATCCTAGCTGATCTCTGTATTTTCTCGCAAACTAACAGCCTGACGCACCGAAACCGACGAGGAAACCTACGCAGATTCATCGTTCAGCCGACGCTTCGGCACTGAGAGCGGCAGTTCAGAGATCCGATCCCCAGTCGATCACAGCAGGTCAAGACTTGCCTGAACACGACACGTCGACCGAACGTCGAAGATTCTTGTTCTATCAAGACGAAGGTGGCATGCGCGCGACGGGCGATTCGAACGAGAACCTCGATGTCATCTATTTCCTCGTGAGTTGGAATCACCAAGGGGCCCTTCTACCGCGGTATGCTGACGAGGTTACGAAACATGTAGGGAATCATTGATATTCTGACTCCGTACACATTTGTCAAACGGCTCGAACACTTTTTCAAAGGAATCAAGAATGACAAGGTGAGTTGGCATTCTCAAGAACACGTCTCACGTGGACATAATCTGACGCAAGAGTTTCCTATACCGAACCACAGCAATGCATCTCGGCGATTCCACCAAGACAGTACGGAGATCGATTTTTGAACTTTATCCGGTCTTGTATCCGGGGCAACCCAGAAAGCCTGAGGCCCAAGATGTGGATGCCCCCGATCGTCGAGGAAGACGAGAATGGTTTCACTCGTTCCGAAGGAGGAGGGCAAGAGAGGGAGAAATCCGAGATGGATCGGGGAAAAGACAAGGTTCAATAGCCTCTCCTTTCTCCTGTTGATCCTCCTTTCCCGCGACGGGTAGAGAAGCTTTACTCTTACCGTACAGACACTATAGCACTATTCGTCTTCAGTACTAAGACAATTTTTTGTATGAATCCTTTTCTTTTACCATTTTCGGAGTTCGTTCCTTTTGTCCTCGCCGTTACTGTAGTTCATCAGTCCATTCTTCTCCCCAAACTGTACGCTTTCTCTTTGCTCTTCACTGGAATCCCCGTCTCGAGTTTGCTCACTAGCACTCGGACATCATTTTCATATTTTTCTTGTTGATTGGCGGACACGTCGCAAACTTTGTTGTACGATCTGCTGGCTGCACGAGCAATGCGACTCGCTCGTGAGCAAAATAAAAATCAAAGAGAAACTACGCGTCACGTGTTCGAGCCGACATCCGATGGGTTGACGTCTTCCGCTTTCTTTCACTCACTCGAGCAATGCTAGTCGGTCGACATGTGCGATCAAGGGTGACCTTGACGACTCTCACGCGCATACAACAAAGAAGACGCTCAATCTCGACGATCAACACTGACGGGAACGAGGTTTCATCAACGCCCCTTGACCGTCCTCGCAATCAAGTCGCGATCATTGGAGGAGGACTTGCAGGACTCGCTTCTGCAGTGTACCTGTTGAGGAATTTGACCGAACAAGCGAAACGTCAAACTCGGGTCGTCGTGTTTGAACGCGAACCTCGAGTGGGAGGATGGTGTCGCGCTGAAAGGTTCCTCAATGGGAACCGAGTCGAATCGGATCAAACTGTGCTCGATCGTGATCCGGAAGATCGATTGTTGGTGTTTGAGACGGGACCGAGAAGTATTCGACCTGTAGGGCTGCAAGGATGGGTTACGATCGAACTCGCAAGTTGTTTTCTCTCTCTGTCTCGCTCGTATTGCTGAGCTTGATGCTGAGCCATATTCGGAAAATAACAGGCTCAATTCCTGGGATTAGAACCGCATATTCTTACAGTTTCGAAACTACATCCTTCGGCCAAGAATCGATACCTCCTCAACCCTTCGTCGTCGTCGAGCGAGCCGACCGGGCTCACTCTCCTGCCGACTTCCCTGTGGTCCGTCGTGAAAGATGTCTTGTCGAATCGACAATCGCTCCTACGTAGGGTCTTGCCCGCGATCGCGCTCGAACCGTTCCGACGTCGATCCACCTTGCACGTCAATCGAGACCATGGGGACGAATCGGTCGATTCGTTCTTCTCGCGTCGGTTCGGACCCGTGCTCGCATCCGACATGATCAGCGCGATGATTCATGGCATCTATGCGGGAGATTCGAGAAGGTTGAGTATTAGGAGCGTGTTCCCACAACTGTGGCAAGCCGAACGCGAATCGGGTAGCGTCATCTTGAACGGACTGTTGGGCGAGTGGTTACGCAAACGAGGATCGATCGAGAAGAGTCGGTGGCGAGATCAGCAGGAACTCGATGACGAACAGATGCGACAACTCAAGCAAGTCGTCGAGGCGAGACCTGGGGGGGTTGAACTCGTCGAGCGAATGAAACGTGCGAGCGTTTGGGGGGTTCGAGGTGGACTCGAAGAGATCACGATTCGTTTGCGACAATGGTTGGAACAAGAAGGAGTCGAATTCCGATTAGGATCCCAACGAGGGCAGGTTGAACGTCTCGAACTAACGCAAAGTGACGACGGATCACACTGGTCGATCGCAACACGTTCAGGCGAGACGTTCACCGCGAGTCACTTGATCACGACGATCCCGTCACTCCTGCCGGCTGCGCTCTCTCCCCCCCGGTTCCCTGCAACGACTGTCAGCGTCATCAACCTCTCGTTCCGATCTCGAGACCCGTTGTTTCCCCCAGGGTTCGGGTACCTGATTCCGCGTACAGTCCCAGCTCATCACAACCCTCACCACGTACTCGGAGTCTTGTTCGATTCGGATGTCATGCCGCTCGTTGACGACTCTCACGACGAAGGCTTGATCAAATGTTCTGTCCTCCTCGGTGGTTCGTACTGGTTGGATCAACCCCCGGTCAACCCTCCCACGCACGAAGTACTGGTCACAGCCGCACGCGACAGTTTGAAAATGCATTTCCCTGACGTCGATTGGCCGGAACCGGTACACGCGTTCACCAACACGCACAAAGAATGTATCCCGCAAATCCCACCCGGTGCTAGGACCAAGGTTCGAGCGTTCCTCGATCGACTCGGTCTTCCAGGAAAGGGCAAAGTGGGAATCGTAGGTGGAGGGTTCAGTCAAGTTGGAGTCAATGGTGCGGTCAAAGGGGCGAGGGATGTCGGGATTGGGTTTGCACAAGATTTGAACGAACTTGTCGCTGCAGGACAAACTCCGGAGCATGGAGGGGAACGATTGAATCGCACGGTTAAAAGAGCGCTCGTTCGAAACGGAATGGAAATGTGGCAACTATGAATACACTGCGTCTACTTTTTGAAAAAAGTGGAAACGAGATGATAGAAACAACAGGGGGGAAACTTAGGGACCGAGGACTCTTTCGACTTCAGATAGGGGTAGATCGTACAAAGGAGGAATTGCTTCTGGCGGTAAGCGAATCGAATCAAAGTACAAACGCGAGACGGGGTCAGGCCCAGCATCGGTCCAGAGGGGCGGAGGGATCCAGCTTTTCGGATCTAGAGAGGTTTCGCAAACATGTCAGGACCCGCGAGCTGCACGGAAGTGAAAAGGAAGTTCAGAACTTGCCGTCTAGTGACTGGATGTGTTCTCGAGGGGTGACCGTGTGAGACAAGTTCAAGAAAAAGTAGGCCAAGTAGGTGTACGCGATCGACATGGTGATCCAACTCGGGATCAAGAGAGCCCACTCTCGACTCGGACACCATGCAATTCCGATGCGGGCGAGGAGCCGAGGAGGCAAGATACTCCATGCGAGGTACGCCGCAAACAGGACGAGGGACGACAGGTACAACAAGAAGCCTTGCGATTCGACAGTAGGCGCCGGATCGGTCGGCTCGCGAGGCGGGAACTGAGACGGCAAGGAGGACGCAGCGCGCTCGGCCGGCGATCCGGACGCATCGAAGAGAGGACGAATTCGAGACGATGCGGGCGAGGGAGAGCCAGGTCGAGAGAGTGACTTGAGGACTGGGTGGAACAATGCACTGTATGATAGAGCGACAGGATCAGCTCCGGATCGAGGCGAGTAGAACGAGTCGACTCACTTGAACACGTCAGGACTCGAAGGTCTCGCCGAACGACCATAGTAGGGTGGAACAAGCAACGGAGGACGAGTCACGTCTTCCTGCGCGTCTGCAGGTCCGTCGGGAGCGACTCGTCGAGGCAGAGGCGAGGGCAAGTGGGGAAGCAATTCGTCGGAGCGGGACCGTGCACCCAGGCGCGCTCGCCGCTCGCTCATCGACGTAGAGCCTTGCGCGAGGACACGACAAGGGCAGAGAGAGCGCGAGTGAACGGAATGGATGACCTCGCGCGCATGAGACAAGATGTTGAATCATCGCGACTCGTTCGCTCTTTCTCCTCCACGCTCTCGCGCTCTCCCGGCTCGTCCAACCTCGCCCGCTCGACTTTGACAGTCACGCGCCCACGCCTACGCTTGCCTGAGCCTCGATCACCCGCACGCGCCTCCGTCATGTCGCTCGAAAAGTACGAGCGCCTCGAAAAGGTCGGAGAAGGTCAGTCTCTCGCCTCGTGTCCCTCGTGCGACGCGTCTGTCGCTCGAGAACAGAGTCGATTCGAGTGTGCTTCTCGAATTGCACGCGACGGAATGGTCTCGGTACGAGCTCCAGCGCTGACGCGAACTCCTCGCTCGTCCCATCGCATCCCTCGACTGCTCTCTCTCGAGTCCAGGTACCTATGGTGTTGTCGTACGTGGCTCTTGTCTCTCTTCATCTCGCCCGCAACGTGGCTAATGCGCGAATTGGGCAGTACCGTTCGCGCAATCGAGAAACGGGCGAGATTGTCGCGCTCAAGAAGATCAGGCTCGAGGCAGAGGACGAAGGTGTGCCAAGCACCGCCATCAGGGAGATCAGCCTCCTGAAAGAGATGAAGGACGACAACGTGGTCCGGTTCGTTTCTCTCTCCCTGACTATTCTCCTTTCGAATCTCTCATGTCTTCTGCTCCTGCAGGTTGCTCGACATTACCCATTCCGAGACGAAACTGTACCTCGTGTTCGAGTTTCTCGATATGGACCTCAAGCGGTACATGGACAAGGTTGGAGATGGTGACGGCATGGGCCCCGATATTGTCAAGGTATGAATCAAGACGTTTCCCTCGACGCACACATTTAAATCCTGATTGATCCGGTTCTTTTCTGAGCAGAAATTCGTAAGAGCTGCCCTTCCTTCGACTCTTGTAGGCGGGAACGCTTGAGCTGAGACTCGCATGTGCGCCGACAGACTTACCAGCTGATCAAAGGAGTGTACTATCTCCATGCGCACCGGATCCTCCACCGCGACTTGAAACCGCAAAACTTGCTCATCAACAAGGAAGGCAACCTGAAACTCGCAGATTTCGGACTCGCACGCGCATTCGGAATTCCGCTCCGAACTTATACGCACGAGGTAAGGTTCCGTCGTCTCACGCGCTCCCCCGCTCGATCGACCATTCGTTCGGGCTTGGACCAGTTGTGCTCACCCCGAGTCGGAAACGACAGATTGTCACGCTCTGGTACCGTGCACCCGAAGTCTTGCTCGGTTCGAGGCACTACTCGACCGGAGTCGACATGTGGAGTGTTGGTTGCATCTTTGCCGAGATGATCATGCGTCAACCCCTGTTTCCGGGTGACTCGGAGATTGACGAGATTTTCAGGATCTTCCGGTAAGTACATCCTTTTTCCGCAACGCGTCTCGACAGTTCAACTGACATTCTGAGTTCGTAGCTTGTTGGGAACCCCTGATGACGACGTGTGGCCTGGTGTCACGACTCTACCCGATTACAAGCCGACATTTCCCAACTGGCACGCGAAGGATCTCGCGAAACATGTCGAAGGCAGCAACAGTCAGAGTGTCGAATTGATCGAGGTCAGTGTACTTTTCCTCTCTTGCAGCTGGCTAATACCGAGATGGGCAGTTAAAACTGATTCGAATACCGGGGTCGCATCACAGGGAATGCTCGCTTACGATCCAGCGAGACGCATGTCTGCGAAAGCGGCGTTGCAAAGTAGCTACTTTGTAGGAGCTGAGAACTAACTCCCAGGAAGCCAAAGTGAGGATCCGGTTGATCTCGCAAGGTCTTCTTGTTCCCATCTTCAACCAACCCTCTCGCACTCTTTGTCTTCACCTGTCCTTGACACTTGTCTCCCCTTCTTTGACGAGTATGCTCTCGTCCCGCGTTTTACGTTTTTGGCGTCCTTCGATTTTCCGAATCTCACGATTCCCCAATCTTTCCCTTCTCTTGCCTTTCCTTCCATTCGTTTTCGTCTCGACGTTTCCGCGCCGGTCCCAATCTCTTACCTTCGTTCCCTAACTCTCCTCATCTTTCTCTCGTTCTCTCTCTCTCTCCCTCTCTCGCAAAGCCGTATCTCGCTCTTTTTCTGTTATGTGTATTCCTTGTAGATAATCGTCGCGTCTGCCCTTTTTGCTTTCTCATTCCTCCCGAAAAAAAACTTTCGCTCCCAAACCTGGTCTCGTGCGTTCTTCGATGACCCTTTTCGAGTCTGGGTCAGGCGTGAAACTTTTGGCGGTTTTCGATGTGTACAGGTACATCAATTCACATCGGATCTTTTCCACAGTGCGGGTCTTTCACGGGTCCATCTCTGGATTCTTTTTTTACCAATGTTCATCATCTGAAGGTGCGCCAACTCGAGATCTTCCGATCTGAGGTTCATCATCTTCTTCGTCTTCGTCTCCTTTTCGATTCTCTTCTTGTGCGGACTGCAAAACTCATTCCAATGTTAGATCCAACGCAAAGGGAGGGTTTCTCGCGAGAGAGAGATGTGAGATGATGATCTCACCTCGAACAATCGATCCATGTATTGTTGTTCTCGTTGAGAATCTGTCAGCCCGTCATCCTTGATCTAGTGAGATAGTAATGGAGAAAACGAGCCGTCAGAAATCTTTGCCAGGCTTGGTGGGACAAAGAAAACAAGACGGAAACTTGCCTTGGAACGAGTCGATACGGTCTTGGCGGGTGCAGGAGCTTGTGAGACTTTTGCACGTTTGATACAGCACAGCGTCAGACAACAGTAGGCGTTAGACAGAATCAAAGGCAAAGCGCACGTGGTTTCATCCCGTCAGGTTGAAGCGAAACGAGTTCGAGCCGAGTGTTGTGCCCTTGCAACCATTCTTGAGCGGTCATGCTCGGTTGCTCACGGTTTCGAGTCGGAACAAAGATGTCGTCTTGGAAGTACTCGGTCTAAGGTGTCTTTTCCAGAGGTTAGCCTTTAACGGGAGTGGGCACGAAATGGAACAGAGACTCGCCTTCATCCGGGGAACGGTAAAACTGACCGCTTCCACCGTAGCAGGAGTTAATCGGAGTGCCTTGACAATCTCGACTTGTCTGACATCGTTTTGCGTTTTCGGCAAAAACGCGAATCCCGATTGCAGGGTCGGATGATCGAAAGCAGGCAATTTCGAGAACGACGCCTTTCCCGTCGTTGATGGGAAATGAATCTCGTACGCGAGACACGAACGTTCTCCCCTAGCGTACGCGAACAAGATGTTCGTGTCGACGTCGACGAACGGAATCAAGAGTGCCGGCGATACATCGAGGATTTGTCGTCCGACAGGTTCGAGCGTCTCGACTTCGGGGTCGTACCGGTACAAGATCAACTCGCGTGACGAACTGCGGGTGAAGCCGGTAGACACGAGGTAGTGATCGTTCGCCCACGTCAACATCGCAGGTCGAATCGATTCGTGCGCAGCACACGAGACAATCTTTGAAGTCGAGGCGGACCGAGGGTCGAGGATACACACTTGCTTCTTCTTGGTCGAGACGGCCAGTTTCGAACCGTCTAAGGACCACGCCGCCGAAGAGATCTGTGCGTCATGAGCTCCGATCAGTGAAACAGCGCTTGGTTGCCGATCATGGAGAATGTGGGACAAAGGGATAGGAGGACTTGCACCTCCAGCCGGCAAGTCTCGGGTCAGGACCAGTTGTCCCGTCTCGGCATCCCAAATCCTCGCTTTTGGAGCCCCTCGGTCATCCGACACCGTGAGTAGGGTGTTCTTGGCCGCAGGGTGATGCCGCAGAACAACAATCTTGGACATGGAAGAGTCTAAGCCAAGTTTCTTCCATCATCGTCAGCCCCTTCTTTCGCTTTGGCGAAACAAGACATTCGAGGAGCTCACCTTTGAGAACTCGAGCGGTCGCACTGTAATCTTCCTCGAGTGCTCCCGCGTGAGGCACCTCGAATACTCGTACGGCGTCATCATCGCAAGCGACAAATACTCGACGATTATCGAACGGATCAAGTTCGAAATTGACCACGGTCGAGCCGCACATGAGAGCCGGAATATGCACTGGCAACCTCCCTTTGTGAGCGATCGGGTGCACCGCGAGTCTTCCTCCTGGACCTGACAGCGGGAACACGAAAAAGTCGGAATTTGCCTATGCGTGAATTCTCGTGAGCTTTTCGAAGCTCAAAAATACAATCATAGAACGCCTTTCTTACCTTGACAAGTTCGATATCGGCACTCATGGTGACACTGAGGTCATGCACATCAAAGTAATCGGGTTTGAGAGGAGTTTTCCCGAGCAAGAAATTTCGCGACCATCCCGGGTTGAATCGCTCGCTCGTTGTCGTAGTGGTACCGTTTGAAGCAGGCATTGCTGTTCGACTCGAGATCACTGGCGTAGAGGTAGTCACGTTCGACTGAGATGGCGTCGAAGGGGTACCATTTGAAGCAGACTCTGCTGCTTGACCCGAAGTCTTTGTCAGAGAGGTAGTCACAGTCGATTGAGGCTTGGTCGTGTCCAAGGAGAGCGTAGACAAGGACTGGACCGATGACTCAGCAAGTGTCTCCGTTTGAAGCGGCTTTGAGGGAACCGCGACTCGAGCTTCTCGATCCTCCGCAGCCGGAGGAGTTTCGATTTGTTGCTTTGCGGGGGTTGGAGCCGATGATGAGCTGGTGGAATTTTGACTAGGTGCGAGGGTCTTGGTCGGTTTCGATGGCTTTGAAACGAAAGGGGCGCTAGGGTCGGGTTTGTAAGTCTCGACGATTGCGTCTTTCCCTTGGATCCACTCTGGGCTCGATTGAGCCGGTTCTGCATATGGATTCATCAATATGCGATCTTGGCCCAATATTCGGGAGAAGTGACATATTCGTACGCCGGGAAGAGGTCTCTGGGAACAAGTCTTGATGGAAATCAATGTACTGTCTCCGTGGCACGTTGACGTTGACGGGAATGACGGAATCTTTCGAAAGGACGACCAGTCGGTTGATCTCGGCCTTCATGAGATCCAATTGTTGCGGCGGTACGAGTGCGGCACCCGAGATTTGACTCGGGAATGGAGTCGAACCTGAGGTTCTGATTCAGTCCTGCTTTTGAAAGGCGGGTAAGAATGAGAGAGCGACAGAGATTTTCGCACCTTCGGTAAAGATGGCAGGACCTCCGATCTCGACCCATTTGAGGGACATGTCTCCCCTCCCGACGAGGTACACGATCGAACGGTCCGAATCGACGAGCGGCATGATCACTCCCGTGCTCGAATCGATGCGCTGAGTCTTGATCGGGTTGCCCAACATTCTGCCATCAAACAGCGAGTACTCGCGATCTCGAGTGCGGGAGAACCCGGTCGTGAGGATCTGGTTCGTGCGGGGCAGGTGAACGTGTCGAGAGGCTTTCGCTCCGGCATGACACACAACCTCCTATCGAGCGCTCGAACGCGTAAGACTGGCGCTCTTGTGACAAGAGAGAGATGGGTAACGACGCACCGAGACGACCTGTCTCGAATCAACCCTGACGTCCCACAGGCGCAACTTGCCGTCCTTGCCCGTAGCCGAGACATACTTGCCGTCAGGACTCCACTCTGCACTCCAGTGAGGACCAGAGCCGACAATGTCGTAGGTCGGCGTGGGGGCAGATGCTGCGAGGTCATAGATTGAGAGTGCGGCTGCGGACGAGACCAATAGGACGCCACTCGACGTAGGATGGAAAACGAGAGTGTCGACTGGCTTTGAAGCCGAATGCGAAATCGAAACGACGGCAGGAATAGATGGCGAGGATGCCAACGAGTCGAGACTCGGAAGCTCAAACACGTTGATCTGGTATTGCCGCAACCCTCGTCAGGACGACAAGGGACCTAGTAGGGCGAGAATGACAGTTCTCACGTGTCCCTGGTCATCCGCAGCAGCGAGCAAGTCGTCAAAGGGCGAGACTTGGAACGAGTGCACGGTACGCAAGCCGGTCTCGAGCCGGTCGACTTTGCCGCCAAGCTTGCCTGTGTCGCCGTACGAGTGTGCGACAAGAGATCCTGCTCGACTGGGTGCATCAGTTCTCGGAGCAGGACAGAGGGCGAAGGCGTGACAGGCCTAGAGCGAACCCGAAGTGCTCCCTTGAGCGATCCAGTAGTCCCCCGTCGCTGCAATCAGGTTGGACGAGTCGGACGGGGCTGTCGTCGAGACGGGGAGCTCTGACCACCATCCTTCGCGCTGGAGGAAGAGCGGATTCACAATCAGCTCGAGGTTGACGCGCGAGAACGGCGAGCGAAGAAACTGCAGACTTTGGCGGGAGTTGCGAGTGCATTCTTGTACGGCGAAGTATAGAACCGGGGCGGCATTGTTCAAGCGAATGTCTCTCGACGACGAGGCGAGTCTTGAGGAGCTCGGGACAAGCTGCGGTTGAATCGGCCCCGCACTCGCACGTTAACGATGACGGACAATTCGGTCGGCCCTCTCGAGCGAGCTATCTAGGCCAGATCTTCCACACGCTAATGTAACGATGCAGGACAGCACGAGGGAAGCGAGTGAGCGCTAAGATGAAACAGCTGCGACACGTCATTCATTGCTGTCTCTCTCTCTCTGGAACTGAACGGAACAGGAATGGGTATCATTGACAAAATTCGTGACTAGTCGATCAAGTGTTCTGAGCAAGTCGAAAGTAAGGACACAGGTTCCAATGTGCGGAAGAAGAAAACGAAAGAACCTCACTCTTTTTGAAGTAGGAGCGCAGATGCACGACCTGCCACACGCCGAGGAGGAGCAGCGCCGAGAACGTCAGGTAGAAGAAGGACGCGACCCTTTCGTTGGTCGACTCTGCGATATTGGGCCCAAGCATGAGCTCGATTGACGCCGCCAAAAGAATGACTCGTACGCACCATTCGTGTCGCGCATCCTCGCCTCGCGCCGTTTCAGGTAGTTGAGTTCGTCGACAATCTCTTTCACGACGCCCTCGAGTTTGCGCATCTCAACTTCGAGACCCGAGAGGGACTCTTGCTTCGCGATCGCGTTGTAGTCGACCGCGTCGGCGCCAATGTCGACGTCGAGGTCGACCAGGCGCGTGTACTTGTGCGCCTGGTTCTCGTTGACGGAAGGGTCGAGCACGTTCTTGAAGCACACGCCGAGGTCGGCATCGGCGTGAGTGGTGATCGCCATGCGCGTCTCGCCCTTGAGCCCGCGTTTGCTCTGGTACGTGTTGCGACTCGAGCTGCCGTCGACGACCTCCATGTCGAGGCGTTGCAGGTTGCCGGCCATCGGTGCCGAGACAGAGATGACGACGAGAGTGTCGGACATGGCATAGTTCCATAGGCACTTGGCACTCGGCGTGTGCGACGCCTGCAAGGAGAACTTGACCGCCGAGACGGAAAGGCACGACGCGAGCACCCACACGCACCACCACCGCATCGTGACGAGAGATGGGAAGGAACCAACGTGAACGAGTCGACGCGCGATTATCGACGCGGGGTTAACAACTCTCTCATACGATACACACATGTCGGGTCCACCAGGTATACAGTCGCGTCTGCTCGCAATCCTTTGACGCTGGTGCTCACTCGCCCTGCTCTTGACGCTAGATGTTCAACTGCCTTCGTTCGTCGACTCGATCAGCTCGCTCGCGTTCCACCCTACCGACCCCGACCTGCTCCTCGTAGCATCCTGGGATCAAGTATGTACAACTTTGAAACCTCAATGCAGCTCGTACTGACGCTCGTACCCACAGCATGTCTACCTGACCAACCTCCAGAACCCTTCCGCCCTCCGCAAACTCGCCGTCAGAGGCGCCATCCTCGACGTGTGTTGGGCTCCAGACTCGGCGACGGTGGCCTATGTGGCAGGACTCGGCAACGAGGTTCGATCGCAAGTTTCTTTCCCCCTTCTCTTCCTTTTCGGGATCGTAGCTCACCTTGTTCCTCTTCCAGGGTCGATTTCGAGACGCAAGAGAGCCAGTTGATTACAAAACATGACCAGCCGGTCAAATGTGTCGAGTACTGCCCTCAACTGAGTACCTTCCTTGCCATATTATCGTCACTCGTTTTGTTTTGGCAAACGCTGACCCCCGTCCGACAACAGATGCGGTCGTGTCGGCGTCGTGGGACTCGACCCTCAAAGTGACTCGCATCGACCCGACGACGCGCAACCCGAGCCCGTCTCCGCTCGTGCTGCCGTTACCGGACAAGGCGTACTCGCTCTCGATCTCGCCCTCGAAACTTGTCGTCGCGATGGGACAACGACACGTGTACATCTACGACCTCGAGACGATCAAAACTGCGCTCGAGCAGAACACGAACGGTGCCGACGTGTCGGTGTGGAGCAAGCGCGAGTCGAACCTCAAATTCATGACCCGAGCGCTTGCATGCATGCCCGATGACACGGGTAAGCTTTGGCTTCCTTCGTGAACAATAACGACGCACTGATGCAAGACCGGTGTCTCTCCAGGCTACGCAATGACCTCGATCGAAGGACGCGTCGCGGTCGAATTCTTTGATCCCGAACCGGCGAAACAGGCGAAAAAGTACGCGTTCAAATGTCACCGCCAAGTGATCGATGGAGTCGACACGGTGTACCCGGTTCAAGGACTCGCGTTCAACCCCATGTTCGTGTACCCTCTCTCTCTCTCTTTCTTTCTTATCAGGGTTCTGACCAAGAGATGCTATCTTTCAGCCATGGCACGTTCAGCACAGGAGGAGGAGACGCGACCGTCTCGTTGTGGGATCCGTTTGCAAAGAAGCGGTTGAGACAGTTCCCCAAGTACCCGGCACCCATCTCGGACCTCGCGTTCAGTTGCGACGGGAACCGATTGGCGATCGCGTTCTCGATCGAAGACGAAGGTGGCAACAATGTCGCACCAGGACAGACCGCAGGCGGTAACGGAGTGTGGATTCGCGAGTGTGGCGATGAGGTGAAACCAAAAGCCAAGTAGAACCCCCTGATTAGATCTGTAAAATCAAAACAAACAACACTCTCTTTCTCGCTTGGCTCTCATCATGTCCTCGTTCGCCCTCACCCGCTCGCACGTTTGATCGATCCAAGCTGCTCGTTGCGGCCAAGCAAAGAACCAGATCGACCGTTTTGATCCGGGTCGAGGTCTTGTTCGTTCGAGGCCCTCGTCATTGCGAAACTATCTGCGCATGGGGGTCAAGGACCTGTTGCCGACCTTGCGCAAGCTCGTGCCGCGTGCCCTCGAACCCCTCGAGTCGCTGTCGCGGTTACCGCCACGTACCAAGTTCGCACTCGATGCGAACCTCCTCACGACTCGGTTTCACCTCGCAGCGTCCACAACGACCGACCCAACAAACCTATCCGAATCTGCAGCGATCAAGAGCTGGTACACGTTCTTGAGGGATCTCGAACGGAGAGGAATCGAGGCCGTCGTCGTGTTTGATGGACGCGGACGCAAACGCGAGAAGTTGAAGGAAGTTGAACGCAGGAGACAGGAGAGGCGGTTGCAACGAGCTCGAGGCCAAGCCGAATCAAACCGATTGGAACGGTTGCGCACTTTGAAAGACGTCTGGAATCGATCCTCGACACCTCCTCCTCTTGCCGATCTCACGGATGGTACGACCCGAGAACGAGAGATTGACGATCTGCTCGAGGAATACCAACTCGATCGGTCGAATCCGATCTACTCGCGCAACCAAGGACTGTTGACCACCGAGGAAGGCAAGCTGCTTGACGCGATCCTGCGCTTGCGCTCTACCGATTCTCCCTTGCAACCGAACGACGAACCTATAGCCGATCGAGGATCAACTCGCTCCGAAGATGTTGCGCTCGAGCAGCTGGAACCCTTTTCAGCGCCCGAGTTTGCCCCATCAGGAGGCTCTCTCGAACAGGAGATTGAGCAGGACGCGCCCCGGGAACTTGCCGAGGATGAGACGAGCTTGCCAGCTGCCGGGGATCACGACATGTCGAAAACTCTGCTCGACCCAATCCTCGCTAGCGAGCCTCTGAGTGAAACTTTGGAATCGCTCGAAAGCGAAGATTCCTCTGACCTTGTCGAACTCGACCTCGACTCGTTGATTCGCAAATCGGCACACCTGTCCAAGTCTCACATGTCGCGTTCAGCTGCCGTCCCATCTACAGTATTCAAGCAAGTCAAGGTGAGCTCGCCATGCATGGTATCTGCCCGACCCTTTCTTCGCGGGGGCTGACCTGTTTGCTCTGGAGCTCTCGAACACTGGCAGAAGCTCATCGTGGCAATGGGATACCCAATCTTGACGCCTTCGTTCGAGAACCCTTACGAAGCTGAATCGATCTGTGCGTGGTTGTACCACGACCGCGCGACGACTGGAGTCACACACGTCGTCTCGGAGGACACGGACGTGCTCGTGTACTCGGCCCCGCTCTTGACTCGCGTCACGACACTCGAACCGAATCAAGACCTCGCGAAACCCGCGACGAGAGAATCGATGCGCATGTCGATCACGAGACCTGAACTCGTCCGGACCGCGTTGGGCTTGACCGAACGACAGTTTGTCGATTGGTGTCTCCTTTGTGGAACTGACTTCACAACCCGGATCCGCGGGCTAGGACCCAAGATTGCGCTCAAGCTTGTCAGGCAGTCGGGATCGATCGAGGAGATTTTCGCCAACGACAAAATGCGCGCAAAACATTTTCCGATCCCTCACTCTCCCACTTCTCCCGCTTTGCAAGCAATCTCTCGATCTCGCAAAGACGATGACGATCGAGGAGGCCGAGACGAGGAAGAGACGACTTACGAAGAGTATCTCGAGACGGTTCGAGACGCGAGACGAATCTTTCTCGAACGACCCGAATTGCAACACGTCATTGAACAAGGCAAGACGTCGAATTTCAGCCCCGTCGCACCCGGGCCTGATGACGAACCGGGCTCCGCGGGACAAGTCAGGAAGGAATGGTTCGACAAGAAACCCGAGAAGACACTCGAACTCGAGCGGCTCAGACACGAGTTCGGATTGACTCGCCTGCGGAATGTACCATATGACGACGAAGATGTTTGGGATCTGAGCATTAAGGTCGAACTCGAACTTGAAGACGAGGACGAGGTCGAGCGCGGGCCCCAAGATCTCGATGAGCTTGAACAGCAGATACTTGACGAGTTGGAGCAAGAGACGCTCGTAGAGCTCGAGTCGTAGTCGGCTCGACTGCGGCTCAGCGAGCAGCAGCACCGAGCGGAATCTCGAATTTAAGCCGGGGTCACCGTTTTTCTCTTTGTTGCCAGGTTCGCATTTCACGTGTTGTATCCCTTTTTCTTAATATTGTGTTGTATCTCTCTTCCTCTCGTAATCAGCCTTCATCATAGTACCCTGCGCTAGCCGAATTGTTGTAACCGCTCGGTGCTCGACTTTAGCCTGAAAGTCACTCTCATGCATACTCAGAGTGTACTGATATCTTTCGTACTGGGAAGCCCAAACAACCGTTGGTCGCGACACGTCGTTTGCATTGCTAAGAATGGAATTCAGTGAAAAACGTGCCCGTTCGTCAGTTGCTTCTCTACTAGTCCCGCTCACCTTTGTGCTCGCTGGGTACGAGTGGCAAGTTGGGACAACAAAGTTTTGATTTTGCCTACTCGCAAAGGATTGAGAGACGTAAAGACACCTTTCGGGACTGCGGATTTTGGTCTTGAAAGCTCGTCGTCGGTTTTTCCTTGACGCTTTTCGAACGTTGGACACTCCCACCGCACGATCTGTGCTCTGGAGGTTTCGGAGCCGAGCTGCGCTGGGGATTGATGTCAGCGGATCGGTCAGGAGGATGTGCACTTATTTGGCTTGTGTCTGCTTGGTATTTGCGGCAGTCACTCCACCTGGCCCGAGATGCACGGCCCCTTTCGAGGGCCTCAGAACCAAGGCTAGTCACAGTGTAGAAGCCGACCTTGACGCCTCCATTCAAGAACTAACACCAAGTTGAATCGCGGTCTGTGCGCTGCTGTTCGCAATGGCGCGCGGACTTATAGTCACATCAATTACGGTAAGGGGTCCAGTATCAGAGTGTTAAATCGATGTCGAGAACGAAGACGAGGGGCCCTTGCCTGTCGAGAATATTCGGTGATTTGAATGTCGAGCAGCGTGCTTCTGATTCCGATTACAGTCATCTGACGTATTGTAATAAATTATAGATTGTAATGAAATTGACTTTCGTGAGTCGCGACGCGTCGTTTGCATCTCCACTCTCGCGCGCCTTCCTACTTCGCCCTTTGGCCCTCGACGCGACCATGCTCGATCGGCTCGAGGTGTACAACTTCAAATCGTACCGCGGTCGACAGACCATGTCAGTCCAAATCTCGCTCAAACCCGACTTCTCGCAGATAACAAGGCGTGCTAACTCAACCCACACGCTCTCGCACGCGTCAACATCCGTGTAGAGGACCGTTCCATGGATTCTCGGCCGTGATTGGACCGAACGGAGCGGGCAAGAGCAACCTCATGGACGCGATCTCATTCGTTCTCGGCGTGCGCAGCGCGAGCCTGCGAAGTACCGCCCTCAAGGATCTCGTGTACCGCTCAGGCAAGACTCGCAAACATGACAAAGGAAAAGGCAAAGCGACCGAGGGACAGGAAGCAGAGGACGAGAGTCAGGACGACGAAGACGACACTGAACAAGGAGATGCAACCGAAGAGGAGAACGAGGAAGACGACGGAGTTGACGGTGAACGGACTGCATGGGTCATGGCGGTGTATATCGATCGGACAGAGCAGAAAGAGTGGAGGTTCCAACGATCGCAAGTCACTCTCATGTCCTGTCTATTCCCGATCACGCTTTGTCCAACTCGAGTCGATTATGATTGCAGGATTTCGACTTCGGGAACCTCCGAGTATCGACTCAACGGAAAGCCGGTCACTCACAAAAAGTACGACGAGCAGTTGCAGCGATTCAATATTCTTGTCAAGGCGAAAAACTTTCTCGTATTCCAGGTCAGTCTGTTCTCCCTAATTCCTCTTCTGATTACTCTCTCACGGACTGCGGTATCGTGACGCAGGGTGATGTCGAGCAAGTCGCAAGTCAGAGTCCGAAAGATCTCGCAAAACTGATTGACCAGATTTCGGGGTGAGAAAACGATTCTCCGCGTCCCCTTTTACCTGTCTTGCCGATCTGATGCTTCTGGCCCGGCTTGGCACAAACCGACAGCTCTCTCGACCTGAAGGAAGAATACGACAGATGCGCAGCCGCGCTGCAGAAAGCGACCGAGACTTCCGTCGCGCAGCACTCGCGTCGCAAAGGCGTCAACAACGAGGTCAAACAGTTCAAGCTCATGTCGACTGAAGCGAAAAAGTACCGCAGCCTCCAGCGCGACCTCGAGAACGCGACGAGTCACCAGATCGTGTGGAAACTGTGGCACTTGGAGCAAGGCATGACGACGAACGAGCAGACGATCGAAGAACGGAACGCTGCGCTCGATGCCCTCAGGAAAAACAGTGGTCAAGCCGAGGAAAAGCGCAAGGACCGGTTGAAAGAGGTGCAGAAGAAACAGAAAGAAGTCGGTAAGCGAGAGCGAACTATGAAGGCGAAAGAGAAGGAGCTCGAAGAGGCAGTAAGTTGGACTTCGAATCGTTCTCTGCGCCAAGACCCTTCTGGACTCACGTGACTCTGATTCTGCACAGCGCCCGGAAATCTCCCGTATCGACGGTGCGATCGAGCACGCGACCAAAAAGCTCAAGAGAGCCTCCGACCAAGCCTCGAAAGCGTCGGTCGATGTCGCCGAGTACGACAAGAAAATCGAAGCTCTCGAGAAGGACAAGGCTCTCGCCGAAAAGGCCAAAGAACGACACAGGAGGGAGCAGGAAAAGCTCAAGCAAGAGAAGGGCATCTCGCTTGGAGCCAAAGAACTAGAGGAATACAACCGATTGTGAGTGTTTGGGCCTTGGACCTCGACTTTCAGATCTGATCGTCTACGTCGATCCACTGGCAGGAAGGGAGAAGCTTCCGCGAGAGCGCCGAGCGAACGTGAACAGCTCAAGTCGCTCGTGGACGAGGACAAGACGAAGCGAGACGCCCAATCTTCTGCTCAGGATCAGCTCGATTCGTCACAAAACAAGATTGAGCGACTCGAGCATGAGGAGCTGAATCTCGAAGAGCGGAAAGAAAAGGTTAGCGCAGCTCACACTTATTCGCTGTCTTTCGAAAATCTAGCTAACCTTGCAAATGTCTTTCCAGCTCGAGAACAAGATGCACTCGCTCGAAATCGATATGCGCAAGGGCAAGTCGGAACTCGATGAGCTGCGCAAGCGCAAGACGCAAATCTCGTGAGGTCTCAATCTCCCTTGACCTTTCGCCGCGCGTACAGCTCTGACGATTATCTTGTCGACAGACAAACCGAAGCGGAGTACAACGAGAAGCTAGCCGACACGCTGACCAAGCTTCAAGAAGCGGGAGCTGAGAAGCGAGAGAAAGATTCCGAGATCAAGTTCAAAGAAACGCTCGCTACTTTGAGGCGCACTTTCCCTGGTTCGTCGCCGGTGTTCATCGCAAGCGAGATTGCTTGCCTCTGTGAGCATAGGACCTGACAGACTTTTGACGGGTGACAGGTGTGCGAGGCAGAGTGATCGATCTGTGCAAACCGTCGCAGCAAAAGTACGGAATTGCCGTACAGACTGTCATCGGGCGCAATGTCGATTCAATCGTGTGTGATTCGGAAAAGACTGCGATTGCGTGCATCGAGGTGCGTTGCCCACCGTGTCTTTCGCCGCGCATTCGCCATTTTCAATCGCTGATGCTGCATGTCGCTCGAAACAGTACATGCGAGTGCAGCGTCTCGGCACCGCGACATTCCTTCCCCTCGATACGATTCAGGTCAAACCCATCAGCGACAAGTACCGCAATTTTGCAAAGGGTGCGCGCCTTGCGATCGATGTCATTACATTCGACATTGCAAACGAACGCGCTATGCAGATGGCTTGCGGCGATGCGCTCATCTGCGACGACATGCGGATTGCTCGATATATCTGCTACGACAAGGGCCAAAAAGTCAAGAGTGAGCTCATTTCTTGCTCGACATCGAGTCTCTGATTCTGATCGTTTGCCTGTGGTAGCCGTCACCCTCGAGGGTACCGTCATTCACAAAGCCGGAACGATCACGGGAGGTGTCTCGCGCTCTTCCAGCCGTCATTTCGAAGATCAAGAGGTCGAGGGTCTCCGTCGCAGGGAGGCTGAACTTCGTAGCAAACTCGGCGAACTCTTCAAGAATCGACCGAAACCCAATGCAGAAGAGCAGCTCGTCAGCGACATTGCTCGCATCGAAGCGGATCTACTGATTGTGCGGGACGATTATGTGAGCACTTCCCTTTCCCGAAGACTTTTTGGATCGTCGGTCTGAACCAGTCCTCTTTGCGCTTTCCAGGGATCGACCGAATTGCGACTGAAAGGCATCAAGGACGAGCTCAAGGTTCTCCGCACGCGAATCAAGGATACGAGCAAGACGCTCGCCACACTCGAAAAGGATCTCGCTTCGATCGATGACCAAGCCGAGACCATTCGACAAGTGATTCACACTTCGGAGGATGCAATCTTTGCCGACTTTTGTGCACGAATCGGCGTCGACGATATCCGAGAGTACGAGGAGAAGCAGCTGAGAAGCGCGCAGGAAGACCATGCGCAGATGCTAAAATACGAGACTCAGCTTGCCCGACTCGAAACTCAGTAAGCCCACACCCAGATCTGCCCGAGCGCGCCGACAAAGATTGCTGATATAGATTGAGGTAACCAGGATTTCGTTTAATCGCGATCAGCTGACGACGATTCGAGAGCGTCACGATGTCCTCGAAAAGACCGCATCATCCCAGCGATCTGCGCTCGAGCGCCTGGACCAGGAGAATGTGGCGAAGCAAGCGGAAATTGAGGAGCTCGAGCGCGAGGTTGAAGAGCTCAAGGAGGCATGGGAAGAGAGCAAGAAGTCCTGGGACGAGGCGAACCAAGAACTCGACCAAGTCAAGAAGGACGGAAGCAAGGCGCTCAAAGCTCTCGACAAGGCACTCAAGGAAATCGCTACTTGCGTAAGTGCAATTCAGTTGATGTCGAGGAAGTCGCGCTGAATATCCGGTGTGACTTTCGCAGAACGATGAGATTGAACGCCTCGCGTCGGAGCGATTTGCAATCTATCGTCGGTGCAAGATGGACGAAATCGATCTACCACTGGTGAAAGGATCACTTGACGACATACCCATCGAAGAGGTGCGCTATGCAGCTGTCTCTTCTGCCGCGCATAATCAGTACTGACCCGATTCTTTCGTTCTGAATAGGCTGCTGCACCCGCTGCCCCGATGGACGTTGATGGGCCGGAAGATGAAACGCAAAACATCTACGAGGCAAATGACTATGGAGTCGAGGTCGATTTCGACGAGATTGACGAAGATGAGCGAGCGGTGCGTCCGACGACAACCCCTCTCCTATCCCTGAAGTGGCGCTGACCTTGATCTCCTCAATCAGGACGGATCGGACGACATGGCTGCAAGTCTAAACGAGACAGTGGTTCAGTTGCAAAGCGAAATTGAAAAGATGTCGGTCAACCTGAAAGCGATCGAACGGTGAGTCATGCACGAGCATTTTTGGACCCAACAACAAAGTCAACTGACTGCAGCGCCCCGTAATCACAGACTCGGTGACTCTGAGCAAAGATTCAAAGATATCGACTCTGAATTTGATGCTGCACGGGACCAAGCGAAGAAAGCGAAAGATGCGTTCAATATTGTCAAGAAGAAGCGCTGTGACCTTTTCAACAAGGCGTTTCGACATATCGAAGATCGAATCGCCAGCGTGTACCGGGACTTGACGAAAGGCAGAGCGAGTCCTCAGGGAGGTATCGCTTATCTTTCGCTTGAAGAGCCTGAAGTTGGTCTTTTCTCCTTTCTTCTTCTCAGCTCCTGTCTTGCTATTCGCTGACTCGGCTGTGCACTCTCTCTTTTTCAGGAACCGTACCTACACGGTATCAAGTATCATGCCATGCCCCCGCTCAAGCGTTTCCGAGACATGGACCAGCTTTCTGGAGGAGAAAAGACAATGGCGGCGCTGGCACTTCTTTTTGCGATCCATTCGTGAGTCTGATCAGCACGTCGGTACTGAAATGCTGGCCTCGGCTGATTGCACATTGCCTGTTCAGGTTCCATCCCTCACCATTCTTTGTTCTCGATGAGGTTGATGGAGCTCTAGGTAGGTTCTCCAAGTGTTTGGTCTTTGCACCTCGGCTGATTAAATTTGCTGTGGTTCTTCAGACAATACCAATGTTCAGCGAGTCGCGCGCTATGTTCAATCGCGGACAGAGCAAGGGGACTTCCAGTACGTCATCTCTGCTCGAGCTCGACTGCCTTGATACTCACCATCGATGATTCTCGCAGATGTATCGTGATTACGCACAAGCTGCTCATGTATGAAGCGTCAAACGCGCTAGTCGGGTATGTCTTGTTTTGCGAAGGTTGTTGCGTGCGCGGCAGCTGACTTGGTTATTCGACATAGCATCTACCGAGAAGGCGGCTCCAAGACTCTCACGCTTGACTTGACCCAATATGCAGACTAGACTTACGGGATGTTTGTTGTACCAAGAACGGGATCTTGTTTTGTCTTCTTGCTCTTGATTTTTGTTCCTCTTTTTGGCCTCAGTTTACCGGCTTTTGCTTCGTCCTGCCAAATGTTGACTCACGATATTCCAGTGTATCTGAACCGCTTGTATGTCAGACTATCACTGCGACTAGTCACGGGTTCTAAGAAAAAAGCAAAAGCAAACAGAAAAAAGAGGTCTCTTTCTCCTCTCCTCTTCGTAGCCCTAATCCTAAGCCCCCTTTCCCTGCCAGCTTGCCGTTGGAATTAGTGTTAGGCTTCAGTGTGTACAAACACGCGAGCGGTTCCCAAACGTACAAGCTAACGCGCACGCTACCTAGCTCTTTCCCCGGTCCTTGCTTTTTGCGCAGAGAGTGTCCTGTCAAGTGTTTTCCCTGGCCAAGTGTCTTGCAGGAAGCTTCGGGTCAGCTCCGTGTCTCAGCTGTCTCCTCTTTGGCGTAGAGGTGGGAGAAAAGACTGAGGCGAGGGGAGCAAGCTCCGTTTGACAGTACGGCAACACGGTCCGCTCGCTCGTTCAAAAAGAGGACCTTCCAGTCGCGTGCTCGAGAGGCTTCAAAGAGCTGAGAGAGTCAAGCAAGCAAGCAAGCAAGAGTTTCAAAGCAGGTCGAGGGGTTTTGGTCGCAGCTGTCAGAAGTCGTTCTTGGTCAGGTGTCTAACACTGGGTTTGGACTCAACGCTGTGCGGAGGGTTGCCTCGCTACTTCGAAGGAGAGTAAGCTGCGGCGAGACAAGAACAGCAGTGGGAGGTTCAGAAAGCAAAGCACCCCAAGCAAGAAAGCTCGTTTCGAGTACTGAGGTCCGAGCGTTTCGAGTCAAGCGAGACTGGTGCTGTGGTGACCTCGTGTAAGTAGAACAAGAAGGACAAGAAGCGGTCACGCTCGTTGGTGCTCTAGCGTCAAGCGCGAGCGCGAGGCAGTAAAGCCGCTGACAGCTTAAGCAGCGTCGCGGAGAGAGACGAGAAGAACAGGCGTGGTAGAAGGTAAACGCGGCCTGGACTCAAGCGAGTAAAGCAAGACAAAGCGAGTACGGAAGCGAGTCGGAGCAGGAGCGAAAGAGAAAGACCAAAAGGGCAAGCCTTGCTTGCAGCTTCGCGAGCCAAGAAAGACTCGAACAGTTTTCGACCAACCCGACTTTGGGCTGACCTGAGCCTGTTTTGGAGCTGCCCTTGAGTTTCCTGCGTTTGCGCACTGTCGTCGTACGAAGTCTGCGCGGGTTTACAAGGTCTTTCTGTTGCTGCGACCGAAAACTCAGGGCGGTGAAGCTGTGCCAGACACCAGGAGTTGGGAGCACGAGTCTAGGACGGTTGCAAAGCTAGCAGGGACTTCTGGCAACGTCTAGCACGGCCAAACGTCGACGTCTTGAGTCGAGTTCGCGCCGAGCAAGCGCGGGAAGACGTAGGAGGTCAAGGGAAACCAGCAACTGGGTGAGCAAAGTCACCTGAGTCAGTCGCTTCGGTTGAGGCGGAGTAGCTCTAAGTCAGACGCGTGCTTGCGAGCGAAGGAGAGGCGAAAGAACGCCTCAAGGTGGAACTTGCTAGCGGGTTTCTCAAGCTCAAGCGAGCTTGAGCAGCAGTGGTTCTTGCGGTGCTGACAGGCGCACAAGGGGAACACGGACGCAGAGCGGAACAGCTTGTTGCTCGCGAGCGGCTCTACACCGGGCAGGAGTTGGAAGCGACCGAAGAGAGACGCAAAGTGTGAGGGAAGCCAAAACTGAAACGAGAGGTCAGTAGGACACTGTCGCTTTCAGCGTTGTTGTAACGCGCTGTTGAGCCAAGCTTTGAGGAACGTGCAAAGGGAAGGCGTCGCGAGGAGAGCGAGAGACAGCCGAGGTGCTGTAGCAGAGCGTCGGTCAAACTGGTCGTCGCGAGAGAGGCCACGTTGGCAGCCTTGTGACCGGCTAGAGGAGGTTTGTCACGCAGAGGGAAGGCGTTTTGTCGAGTTGGTAGAAGGTGGCGAAAGCTGCGTGTGCCGTGCAAGTCGAGAGTTGAGAGTCGGGAACCGGAGAGAGAGAGAGGGAGAGAGTCGAGTCTTGAAAGTCAAAAGTGCGAGGGTCACGAAACGGAGACAGCGTCGAAGCAAGCGAAAGCTTCACTGGGCCTGGAAACGAACACCGAAGCAGTTCTGGTAAAGAGCTGCGAGCGCAAACAGGGAGTCGAGGAAGCGAAGCGTCGGAAAGAGCGGTGAAACCGAGCACAGGAGGTCGCGTTTGCGTTCGAGGCCACTCCAGGAGCGAGGTGAGCCTAGTCAGAACGGCAAAGCTCTAAGTCGACAGGAGGGAACGAGGGTTGTTCTTCCTGGGCAGGTCGCCAGCGAAGAGTCGCCAGAGAGGTTCCGAGTCGAGGAAGTGTAGCGGGAAGCGTGAACCCTGCCTTGTGCCTGGGGGAGTAGGTACAGTTGTCCAGACCTTCCAGCACGCTGAGCGCCCGCGGTCGGCAAGGCGTTTGGGTCGTCGGGCAGCGGACACGCAGGAGAGGGAGACACCCGAGAGGTCTCGCCCGGGTGTTGCCGAGTCGGTGTTGAGGTCGGTGTTGCCGAGTCCGAGTTCGAGTTCGAGTCCAAAACAAGTCTACGAGCGGGGCTGAAGGGGCCAGGCGAGGAGGCAGTGAGTGGAGTGCTGCAGCGTGTGCACGTGACGCAGCAAGTTGGCGTTGGTTTGTTCCAGACGTCTCCACCCACCTCGAACCGACTTTTAGGACTCACGCGTCTTACCGTAGCTTGTCCACACCAGCCAGACTTAGGGTTAGGGTTAGGGTTAGGGTTAGGGTTAGGGTTAGGGTTAGGGTTAGGGTTAGGGTTAGGGTTAGGGTTAGGGTTAGGG
>NW_027481715.1:0-71798 GCF_050403365.1 Sporobolomyces koalae
CCCTAACCCTAACCCTAACCCTAACCCTAACCCTAACCCTAACCCTAACCCTAACCCTAACCCTAACCCTAAGACAAGTAAATCAAGACGAGCCAGTACTACTAAGCCTTTCTCAACTCTTTCGCTTAGTCAGCTGCTCTTTCGTCCTCCAGCTGTCCGGTCGTAGCTTACTTCTAGGCCAAGAACGGCGTGCTCGGCCAGTACTTCAGGCCAGTACAAGCAAACTAGCTTAGGTACTTTTGTGCTCTCTCGCTCCTCAAAGGGTACTCTAGCGCTCTAGTTGCGCGACCACTACGACACGACTCCAACTCCTGCGAGTTGAGTCAAGAGCGCCGACTGAACTCGAGAGCAAGTGCTGCGAAGCGAGCGGGGTCGAGAACGGCGCCGCGGTGAGGCGCTACGAAGACGCCGTGGTAGGCGCGAGGAAAGCCAAGGCGACGGCGCGAGAGCAACTGCTGCGCGGAGTCAAGTGCAGAGCTTGAGGAGAGCGAGTCGAGAGAGTGCGAGAGGGAAAGGGCCGGCGCGGAAACCACGGAAACGGCGACACTGAAACTAGTTGCGACAGTGAAGGTGTGACGCAACAAACGTAGCAGGTGAGACAACGGCGACCAGCGCAGAGACAGGGGACCACGGAGGGAAGAAACAAGTCCAGCACTACGCAGCGACAACCTTGCTACAGTCGCAGAAAGCTTCAAAAAGCGGTAAGGACGCAAAGAACGTACAAAGCAAAGAGGGCGTAGGGTGCACCAGCGCAAGAGAGCAGTACGAAGCAACAAGAAGGTGAAACACACGGAACGACGGGAACAGCACGACGAAGGTGTAGAACAGTGTCGCGGGGTCAGAAAGAAGCGAACGTGAAGCAGGCGCCGAGCTGCAAAAAGCGAGGTGGTGCGACCAGCCAGGAGGCAGGAGAGAGGAGAAAGGCGCGCCAAGAGAGGAGCGAGGAGAGAGGAGAGAGAGCGAGGAGAGAGGAGAGAAAGCGAACCAGGGAACTGGCGGGAACGAGAACGTCCACCCACCTCGACGACTGGAGCTCTACCAGGCGACTCAAGAGGGTAACCCTAGCAAGCCGAGAGAGTCGAGTCCACGAAGTTGAAGCGAGTCGAGACGCGCCCCGAACAGCACCGCAACGCTGACGAAAGTTTGCTTGACTGTGCGCAAGGGTGTACCGAAGTGCTGAGGCGAGCGCCAGTCCTGTGACGCAGTCAGGGTCGAGAACTGCGACGTGGTCGAACAGGGAGACCGGCGTCGTGGGAAGGCGCGAGGAAGACCGGACGTAAGTAGGCAAGCAGGCGAGACCAACTGGTGTTCCGTGTGAAGGGCAAAGCTGGGAGAGAACGAGGTCGAGAGAGGGTGAGAGGCAAGAGAGTGAGCGCGTGGGGTTGCGTGGGCGGCGAAAGTTCAAAGACCGAGACTCGCGAGCCGGCTTTGACGTGCGCTCGTCCCCTTCTCGTCGCTTCCTCTTCTCTAACTTGTTCTGAACTGCTTCGTTGCCTCACTACTTCGAGCTCACGAACGGACGAACGGGTGAACGCTACTACACCAACACTCACTTGACTCGAAACGCTCGACCCTCGGCACTCGAACCAAGCTCTTCTCAACTCTTCTGCCAAGTTCTCTGCTCTTTCGTCTTCCGGCTGTCTTGACGCAGCTTTTTTTGTGACCGAGAACGGCGTGCTCCGCCAGTGCTCCGGGGCCAGTTCGAGGAAACTAGTGTCGGTGCTGTTTGTGCCTTCTCGCTCCTCGGTAGGTCCTTTAGCTCTCTTGCCACGTTGACTGTCCAAGCTTCACACAGCCTCTCGAGCCCGCGACTTGAAGGTCTCTTCCGTGCACAAGCGCGACGACCGCGTTGAAGTGCGGTAACAGCCAAGCTCGCGTGTCTGGAGCAAGCTACGCTTCGAGCTCGTACTCAAGCAGAACACTGCGCTCTGCAGTTTCACACCGTCACGATGGCTGTTGTCTTGTCGTTTCGGGCAACGACACTCTCAGAGCGGCAGCTCGACCCTCAACGCGCACAAGGACAAGTGTCTTGCCCAACTTCGCGCTTTGAGCTTTGCCTGCTTTTTGCTCCCAACCCGAGACAGCCCAAAAACACAGAGCTGACTCGAGGCCCTCGACCAGACACTTGTCCAGTGAAACAGCTTGACAGGACACTTCTCGCAAAGAGCAAAGACCGCAGAGAAGGCTAGGTCGCGCGCGCTTTGGCTGAACGTTCGCGTCTGAAAGGCGCTCGCGCGCTTGTGCGCACTGAAACCGACTTCAACTCCAGCGGCCAGGCGGCGGGGAAAAAGGGAGTTAGGGTTAGGGCTAGGGCTACAAAGAGGAGAGAAAGGAAGAAAGAAGAAAAAGAAAAAAAAAGTCGCGGTGACAGTCGTGCAGAAAAGGGCGCATGGTTACTGGCGCCGTGATTCATTCCGTATTGGCGTGTGAAGAACTGTGTCAGCAGTAATTGTCTGACGCAGAGGACTAGCCTTAGGACAGGGAGGCACTAGCTGGCCAAGTGATCGCGGCGATGCCAAAAGGAATACTGCATACCAAGCCCTCGCAAACAAGCTGCAAAATGTACCAAAGAGCGCAAAAGCAGCCCTCAAAGAATGGTGCGAGTAGAAGGGCAGCAGTGGTCATCCGATCTGACTTGAGGTTAGAGGTGGGGAAAGTTGTAGCAGTCCCGTCGAGAAGGAAGAACGAGGGAGAACGCAAGCGTGCGGATCATTGCCGGTTGTTCCTCAGAGCAGACAGACCCGTCAGAAGCGAAGCCGGACAGTTGGAGCTCAGCGAGGGAATCATGGGCAGTGCGAGATGTCAAGCGAGTCGAAATTGAGCACGATCCTCGACGTGGACCGCTTCCAAAATGCGAGGCGTGCGATCTTGGCGTGCGATCTTGGCGTGCGCAGGATGTCGATGCGATTCGAGAGAAGAGAGGATCTTGTGAACGCGCCGGGTGAACGTCGTCGCGAACGCGGTCGACGAGTCGGCTCGATCATTGAACGCGACGCTGCTTCAATTCGATTCAATCACTGCCTGAATCACCTGCCAGCGCCTCCGCATCGAGCTCCCTCAGTCCCGCTGTCGCAATTGGCTCAGACGAACACGCGTTGCGCGCGCCCTCGCGAACGTCCTCGTCTCATCTTGTCTCCTCTCCCCGCCGCTCGCCTCACTCCGACCTCAAAACAGAGCACGAGCACGACGCAGGAGAGGCAGACACGAGGCCATGTGCTGCACGAGCGCGCAATGGAAGCGTGAAGTCGTGCCCGATCACAAGGTTCGTTCACCGTTCTACCTTGGCCTCTCCCGCCCATACAAACGCGTTCTCCGCGCGTTCGACCTCCGGACTCGATCCATTGGTACCTGCTTGACCACGTCGCCCTGTCTTGCGCGGGGTCTCGAGACCCGAGGTGCCAACTCTGCGCGGACCGCGGACAAGGCGGTGTCGGTTCCAAACATCCCCCTCGCCGATTCGCCTCTTGACGAGAGCCACACCTGTAACTGACTGAGTGTTACACAGTTTGATTTCATCGATGTCAAAGAATTCCACTCGAGGTCGTGCGGCACCCAGCTTCAGTACGGATGGCTCTGGATCCTCTTTGTACGTCTTACGACACTCGCTGGTCCAAATCTGCAGCTGATCACGGTGGTCTCGTCGCAGGTCAAGTCGGTAGCGGTCTACATTGCCGACATTTACACCCTCGTCGCCCTCCTCGCGTCGGACCGCTGGGCCGCTTCGATCCTCCAGTCGGAAGCGGCACAGGGAAACACGACCTCGGGCAACGTGCTCGAAGTGCCCTTTTCGGTCCGTTTACTGTCCCTCGACGGGTCGCCCTCTTGTCCATCCTACCAATTCTAAACCTGTCCCCCAAATGCCGCAGATTGGCAAATGGATTTTCTTTGGGTGCATCATCTTCTCGTTCCTGCTCCTCCTGTGGGAGGCGCGCAAGGCTCATGCGATCATCAAGTCCCGTGACATCTCGTACTCATTTACGAACGTCATGGCAAACAACTGGTACGCGCTGCGCAGCTACGACCACTTCTGCTTCTTCTGCCAAATCGACAATTCAAAGAAGAAGAAGGACGAGTTTGCATTCTTCATCTTTTTCACCTTCAAAGGTATATTACAAGGTTCTCTTTCGCGTCAGTGCTCGAATCGAAGCTCAACCCTTGATTTTGCGTCCCTAGGGTGGAAACGTCTCTTGCTCGCCGATGCACCCCGTCAAGTGATCAACGGCATGACCTTGTTCTCGTTTGGCAAGTCGGAAAACTTTACGACCGATCTCTCGGTGTACTTCTCGGGATCGATCCTGCGCGATGGAGTCATCGTCACGATGGTGTTCACCGTCGTCATGTGGGTCGGATCGGCACTCTTGCTCTTGATTGCCGCGATCATGTACGTGCCGCTTCTGTGCTACATCCAGGGAAACCTGAAAGAATACTGCTGCCACAAAGTCGACAAACGGTATGTCACTCTTTCTTGCGTTCGTTCGTTTTACGCTCGAGCTAAGTCCGACTCCGCTTCAACTAGGATCGCCGAGCTCATGAAGCGCAAGAACCGCAAGCGCTTGGCGAAAGAGGCCGAGATCGCTCGCAAAGAAGCCCGAGGCGATTTCTCGCACCTCAAAGACCACAAGACGGGCAAACTGATCGCAGCGCCCCTCCCGCAACCGACCTTGCCCAAGATCGGGTTCCAATCAGACGACGATCTGTACTCGGATGCCGGGTCCATCTCGCACTACCCTCCTACCTCGCAGCACCAGAACAATATCCCGTACGGGTATCCTCCACCACTCGCGCACGGGATTTCGAATCGCACGATATACCCGTATGCATCGTCCGATTCAGAATCGTTGCATTCGATCCCCGTGCATCCGGCACACGCACTGCACCAGTCGCATCGAAATCTGTCATACGCCGATTCGGTGCATTCGAACGATCCCTTGACGAGCTCGGCTGCACCGTTTGGGTACTCATCTGGTCCCAACGCAAGCTCATCGAGTCATCTCGACGATCCCGACAGTCGGGTCATCATGATGAGGGCCCCGAGCTACCGGACGATGCCGAGTGAACAGTCTCTGACCGGGCTTGGAAATACACACGGAGCAAAGTGGGACGAGTACTACCGTCAAGATTCGGTCGACTCGTTCGCAGCGTACCAGGATCCGAGTCATCAAGGGTACGATCCGGGCGAAAGCGCTCGATCCCCACCACCGCCGCATAGAAGCAACAGTTCGAATCTGGCAGGCCGAGGATGGGGTGGAGGGTATTCGACAAGATGAGACTCTTGGCATCCGGTTGGTCAAGGATAGACAAGAGACGAGCTGGACTCCTTCTTCTCTTCTTGATCACGGTTGATCCGCCCTCATGTAACAACTCGTTCTCTTACTCTCCTTGTCGCATGTTTAGAACCCCCTGTAAATCTCACTCCCTATTGAGCGATCAATCTCGAAGATCTTGTCACGTTGCAAACGCAACAGGGTGCAAGAGGTAAAAAAGAAGTGGATAAAGTTACAGTAGAGAGAAAGACGAATAATCGCGAGACATTGCCGAACACTATCATGGTGAGCCCTCCTGCTGCTGCCTCTGAGCGCGGTCGAGCTGGTCGATGCGTTCCTTGCGGTGTTGAGCCCCGTCGAGGTCATCCTGGAGCCTCCTTTTCAGCACAAATCAACAAGGACTCGGTCAGCTCGTACTACAGCTCGCCCGCAAAGACAAAGTATCAGAGGCTGGGACAAAAAACGTACTTGATGATTGTTTGCAGGTCGTTCACGCGCTCCTTGGCGCCTTGCCTCTCCCGTTTGACCTTTTCCTCCGCCGCGCGGCATCTCGATTCGAGTTCGCGAAGGCGACGCCCCCACACGTCCTCTGCTGTGTCCGTCTTGGTTTGTGCTGCCTTGAGCATTTCTTCAGCTTCGCCGAGTTGTTTCGTCGTGGCTGCGAGTCGCCGCTCAAGCGTCGTTGTTCTCGATTGAGCCGCCACCAGTCGGTTCTGAAGTGCAGTTTCAGCTGCCGAATTGGGCGATCGAGGAATCGTCGGAGAGCCGGAAGCGCTTGGAGCGGGAGACCGTCGAAGCTGTAACAGCTGCTCTTGCAGATCCTTAACCGTACTCTGCGAGTGCCGCAGGAAAGCTAGTTTAGTAGACTCTAAGGAGCGCCTATGGCCCTGATCGAATACAAGGAAGCGAGCTCACCTGCGCTTGCTGCAACTCGAGCGTGCGTTGTTGTACCCTCGTGCGCCATTGCTTCTGATTCTCTGTTGCGGTTTTCAGCCCAGTCTCGAATTTGTCGATTTGTCTCATCCTATCTTCCTGCTGCCGCTGCAACAGCCTGCGAGCAGCGGTTCCATCGGCTCGTGGTCAGTGACTGCCTATTGAGCGCATGATCAAGGAGAGACGACCCACGTGAGTTGGGCAGTCAAGCGGTTCTCGACATCTTTGACCTTGCGCTCGAATGTGGGCTGCATGAGCGAGACGGTTTGAAGACGCTCAAGCAACCGCTTGTGGAACACTCCAAAGTCTGAGAAGGGTTTCGGCGAGTCCTGCAACGAGGAAGACATGGCTTTACGCTGCCATCGGATAGAGCATCGGAACATCAACAGCTGGTAATCCAGAATCAGCGTACGGTCTAGCTTACCTTGTCCGAACTCGACGAGATTCGGTCCATATACTCGTAAACGGTCAAAAGCAAGGTGTTGCGCTCGTTGACCATGTCGCGATAATTGTTCTCAGTCTTACTGAGCTCACGGTGATCGGTCGTGAGCTGATCCTCAAGCAGTCGAAGGCGGTCGCGAGCAGACGAAAGCTCGGTTTGTGTCTCGCGAAGCGTCTGGCCATCAAGCGTCAGCATCAAATCATACAGTGACCGATCGCTTGCAAGGTGTACAGACCTGACTAGAATCATCGAATTTGTCGGCGAGAGCGAGACGAGTCTGAGTCTGAGAAGCGACTTGACCTTGAAGCTCCCGCTGCTCAGATTCCTACACAGCAGATGCGGTCTCAGTTTCGTGCAAGCAGAATGAAGCGCAATTGATACCGCTTACAAGGTTCGCGATCTCCGATTCCAGCTGTCGAACGATTCTGATCTTGTTGTCGAGCTCTTCTCGCAGTTCCCGAATTTCACTCTCAGCGCGGAGCGAATCTCGCTTGGCGCGCTCGGCCTCCAAGTCGAGGGCGGCCCGGTCCGTGTCCGCGTTCTCGCCTTGCCTGCGAAGTGAATTCAGTGCAGATTGGAGCGAATCGAGATCGCTCTCTCGGGTCGCGACTAGCGATCGCAGCTGCTTGACATCGTTCTGTGACGCTCGGTAATCCTGCGTGCGCCGAATTCGATATTGTAAGTCATGAAGCTGGCTGTGAGGCGCAAGTCGAGATGATCAACTCACGGCCTCCGTCTCTTCGAGTTCTTTTCGGAGACGATCGCTGTCTCGCTTGAACCGCTCTTCATCGGCATCGCGCTCGTCTTCCTCCTTCTTGAGAGCTTCCATGATCTCCTCGGCTTCCTTCTGCAGCTTCTGTTTCTCTTCGTCGTCCTGACGACCTTGTTCAACGAGGCGCGCGTTCTGCACTGCGAGGTCTTCAATCTTGAGGCGTAGGAATGCAGTCTCGGTCGTCGCTGATTCGTGATGAATCGTCTTTTCCGACAGTTTCGATTTTGACGCCACGAGTTTCTGAGAGTCGAGTGTCGGACAGGATCAGTGGCATTCACACTGGACAATGGTGAAAAGAATAGGGATCTGTACATCTTTGAGGGCGACGACAATCTGTTCGTGCGTGGACTGTTTCTCCTCGAGTTCCTTTTCGAGCACTTTGTACTCGTGGTCGAGATCGGCCACTTCTTTGTCCTTGGCGTCAAGTTCTTCTTCGAGGGTAAAGATTTGCGCTCCAAGCTACCACAGCGCGAATCGTAAGCCCTCGGCTCCAGATAGGTACAGAGAGGGACGACAATCTACTTTTTGAAGGTCGTTTGTGAGAGCATCGATTTCTTCGTCACCCGCAGCAAGTTCCGCCTTGCGCTCGGTCAGCTCGCGAGCTAGCTGTTCGACCTTATCGGCGAGCTGCTGAACATCAGTCTCTCGTTCCTCGAGTGCCTGTTGATTAACATAGCATGCCGTGAGTCCTCGCACGAGACAGGCTTTGACAAGGAGATCCCTCACGTCTTTCGCTTCCTTTTCCGCCTGTCTCGCACCTTCGACTTCGTCACGCCACTCTTCATCGACTCTCGTCGCGAGGTCCTGCAGTTCTCGATCTTTCTCGTCGAGTTCGGCGATGAGCTCTTCAATCTCGCGCTCCTTCTCGTCGAGTTTCGCTTTCGTGTCCTCGAGCTCGATCGACAACGAGGTCGACCGGTCTCGATAGGTGTCGAGTTCCTGCAACAACGCGTCCTTTTCGTCGTTCCGGGTCGAGAGCATTGTGAGCTGAGCTGTGAGTTGAGATCGCAGGTTGGCATTGTCCTGTTGTCCAGGTTCTCCCTCGAAGTCAGACCCTCGTCCGAGCCGCACAGATTGGAACGGTGCACCGTACCTGTTCGAGTTTCTCGACTTCGCGCCGAATAATCCCCCGACTGCGATCCCCAGCGACGGACCCGGTCACAGACTGATCTGCTTGATCAGCAAGATCTCGTCTGAGTCCACCAACCTCGTCTCTCAGGTCGTCGAGCTCGTCCGTTGCGTCTTGCAAGTGCCGTTTGAGGTCGTCTGAATCGGCAAGGGCTTCTTCAAGCTGCGCTCGCAGTTCCTGCCAATGGGGACCCAGATCATCAGTCGCAACAACTTTGACATCGCAGTAAAAGAGAGGCCTGCTTACCTCAACTTCTTCAGCCGAAGTCGCCCCTTTGAGCGCTCTCTGAAGCTCCCTCGCTTTCTTCTCCCAATCATCGCGCTGTTCTTTGCTCTGCTGCACCTCTCGTTCGAGCTCACGCTCTCGTGCTGCAGCGGCAGTGCTCCCTCTCGGTCTTGTCGCCGCGCCTCTATGCGTGCGTACGGTTTCATCGAGTTCGTCACGTTCCTGCGTGACCCGCCTCAGCGCCTTGTCCCCTTCGAGCAAGAGTTTCTTGTAGCGTTTGAGTTCGGTTCTCAGCGTTTGAAACTCGACTTTGAGTTGAATGTTCTCGCGCAGGGCTTGTTCGACCGAAGACGGAGCCATCTTCTCGAGGCGTTGTTCGTAAAAGTGAAGTTTGAGCTTGAGCGAAAAGTTGTCTTTTTTGAGCTCGTCGATCACCTGCAGCAACTCAAGTGGTGTCAGCTCTTGAGACAACGAGCAGCGGGAGAGCGTTCAGGTGGGGGAAACGGTGAAACGAGATCGCACCTTTTCCTGTTCTCGGAGGGTCATGTTCTGCCCGTTTCCAATGTTGCCACTGCCTCGCGCGCCATGTTTGCTTGTCATGGTGGCTTTCGTCGCGCGTCTGAGCAACGCGCTGTCCCCGCCCGTCTCGTCGGCTCCGTCGTTTTCAAAGTCGAGAGTTGAAGACGAGTTCGTGATCGACTTTGATTGCGGTAGTCGCTCGCTGAGGAGTTCGGTCCTATCCGACTGCTCGGATCCGGTGCGAGACGGTTCGTCGAGAGTTACAGCCGAGGTGGACGCCGTCGTGGTTTCGTTGAACGTCTCGTGCGGGGTATCGGTCGTCGACTGCCCGAGTCCAGATGCAGACTGGTCGTACTCGTACTCGGTTGCGACGTCGACGAGCGTTGGATGGGCAGATGGAGCGCGCGACGAAGGTTTCCGTTCGGCTCGGATCATGTTGGTCCACAGGTCCTGGTTGATGCCGGGAGGAGCCGGAGCATAGTCTTCTGATCTGAACGACTCGGCGACGGACCCGAGGGTGAGGTGGTGCGGGTCGAGTAGCGGTCGCGAACGAGGTGCAGCGTTGATACGCGACGGGCGAGTGGGATCGCCCTCGTCGGCGTAGGACGACTCGTCGAACGAGGCCATCCACTTTCGAACGACGCGCGCGCAAGTCGAGCGATGACGACAAGCACAGTTGCAGCACGAGACGCGTCAGAGAGACTACGCAAAATCACTCAACCATTTTCCGATATCCGCTTCTCCTCCCTGATCCTCTTCCTCTGGCTCGACTGACTGCGTCCACCCGCGTCGAGACCATAGTTGGTCTCGCGCATCCCCTGAACTTGGATCGAGCCTGGCGGGGCCAAGCCAAAGCGGGTCGCGGCTTTGAGCGATCGACCCGCCATTTCTCCGGATCCCGCCGGCGCCCGAGGCCGGCCATTTCTCTCGAAGCGCTCAAGCCTCCCGCCATCCATCCGTCTTTTGGCTTCGCCGCTTGTCATTAAGCTCGCAACGCCAACTCGACAAGATGGCTGCTCTCGCTTGGGGACATCTTCTTAGTTCGGCTGCTCCGGCTCCTCTCTCTCTCTTTCTCGTTCCATCCTCTTCCTGTTCTCTCATTGTCGAGTCTCCTCTCGCCCAATCTTGCTTCTTCTTCGACAGACAGTAGCACACGAGTCATCTATCCATTCGACATGGTCCAAACCGCTTCGACCTCTTCCGCACTGGTTGCGTTCCTCGCCCTCTCGACCGCCTGGTCAGAATCAGTGACAGGTTCGTCTTTTACTTTTTCTGCTTCTTGCCTGTCGCTCGTCCAGATTGCGCTGACATGTCCTGGTCGTACAGCCCTTCCAACGCATCGATCATCCTCTGCCATCACCCGACGAGCCCACATTGCCGCACACCACGACCCGGCATTGCTGCTGAACAAGCGCACCAACCTCGGCGACCACTCGGTCTACATCGACGCATCGACCGCGAACCCGGGAACGACTGGAGGCATGCGCAATTCGACCGTCAACTTGACCATCGTGTCGAACAAGCACAAGCGCGACTCGACCCTCTCGACCCTGTCCCGCGCAATGCGCTCCCTCTTCCGTCGCTCGACCTCGTCGTCCGATGTACACGAGGAGGTCTCGGATCCCTCGACTGTTGTGCCTCCCACGATGATCGCATTGCCTCTTCACACCGCCGCTCCCTTCACTCAGGGACACCGAACCTCGCGTCGTCAACACCAAGCCGCCGCAGCCATCTCGCGTCGAGCGAAACGTTCCCTTGCGTCAGACTCGTATCCCGTCGCACCTCGAATCGGAGTCGTCGTCCCCCCTCGAACCCCTCGACCGAAAAACGTCAAACGATCGCAGAAACTCGCCAACACGAAACGACAAAACTACGATGCGGCCAACGAGCAAGCATCGATCTATGCTGCCGCAGTGGCTGCGATCGAAACGTCTTCTTCTGCCGCACCGGTTTCACCCAAAGTGACCGCTGCACCCGTCAACAATTTCGCCGCACAAGATTCGATCCCTCCTCCTCCCATCACCGTCACGATGACCCTCGTCCCTGAAGGCCCTCATGGAGAGTACATCAATGCCGCCGCGATCGTCCCGACGGTTGTTCCCCCCTCCCCGGCTTCTCCCAGCCCGACGACCTTGTCAGAGAAACTCCGACAACGTCGGTCTACGTTCGCAGAGCGAACTTCTGCATCGAACCGACAAGTGCAGGACACGTCTCGCTTGAAGCGACACATCAACCCGAAATCCGGTACCGTGTCGACCATCGCAAGCCCAACTCGGGTGAATGACGAGGCAGAGCCTCCTCAATGGACCGCAATCGCTCATTTCTGAACGTCTGGACGCTCACAACCCTTCCGTCCCGAGTCTGTGACTCGGATTCGTCTGTGACGAAATCTAGAGGTTGAACTTCTATGGCATCCTTTTTCTTCTTTTTTGATTTTCCCCCTTTTTTCAAGCGCGCTAGGTTCGCAGCTCTTTCTTTTTTATTTTGTTTTGATGAGTAGAACTCGATCATCTTGAGTAGACTTTCCCCAGTGGAAGCTCTACTGAAGTCCATGTGGCACCAGAAATTGATTTTCTGCACAAAACGATCTCGGACAGCTCTCGTCCAAGTTTCATTTTCGAGAGGTGTAGCAGACGTATAATAGAGATTTGCTCAACAACAAACAACCACTACAGAGTCTATCAAGGTTCAGACTCTTCCCCAACCTGGCCCGAAGAGTTTGGGTTCCCGTTTGTTTTCAAAAAAGTCGGTCCTGCCGAGTCGAGCTTCTGCTTCTTCTGCCTTCTATCCAGTCCCTGCCATGTCGTTCTCAGGCTGTGACGTTTGCTCGGGTCGATCGATCGGAGCGTTCAAGTTTGTCTCAAAGATCTCGTCGTACCTAGAAACAAGAAATACAGGTTCAGGTTTAGCGAAACGTGCAAACCCATCGAGAATCGGGATGAAGGGGACCATACGACTCGATCATGATCTTGAGTACTCCTCCGAGCGAGTTGGGAGTCTCCCGAACGAGCGTTGGATCCGATTCGTTCGTTCCCGTGACTCGTGGGATCTGGCACGCTTCGATCTGTTCGATTCCGACCATACCGCCTCCTCCACCGATCAAAGCTGGTGCGAGACAGATCACGAGGTTCGAACTCGACATGAGATTGACCTGACTCGCTTTGGCAATCTCGTGTGCGACTTGCAAGACCTCTTTCAAGACCCTCTGGTCGCATGGTGGCAGAAGCGGCAAGATTCGAGTTTGGATGAATTCGATCGATTCTTGACGACGACTCCAGGGATCGTGAGGCTGATTGCTCGAAGATGGGCAGTCTCGAGCGAGTTTCCAGATCGAAGGGGGCAAGATCGGATGCGGCAGGGAACGTAGGAACAGTTTGAGGAGGGACGCTGCGAGGTATGGAGCATCGGGCACCGTTGCGAGCGTGACGCGATGTCGACGGTGGTAGGCAGATTCAAGGATCTTGACCGTTGCCGCGGAAGGTGAACGTCGAAAGATGCCGAGAGATGAAGGACCTGACGTGTTCGATCGAGAGCGTCAGTTGGCGAAAAGGGTCGAAATCTTGATTTGAGAGCGTACCCTGCACACTGAGAACCTCGAGGCAATCTCGCAAGACCGGAGGGAGGTCGCCATCGGGTTCAAAGAGCTGTGTGTTCACCAGTGAGTAACTAATTGCCGGAGAAGCCCCAAACAAGGCGAAGACCTTTCTCTTACTTTGTCGAGCGGCTCTCCAAAGACCGGGGCAATCGCATCGGGTAATCGAATCTCGGGCTCCACCTTTGTGTCCTCGCTGTCCGGCAATGCGCGCAAAAAAAAAATCAGCACGGGCGGGAAGAGAAACGGTTCGAGCCGAGGGTGAACACAAGCGCACAGATAGACTTCGAGGGGAAACTCGATCAAAGTGAACGTCTCGGTTCCAATCGCTTCCGCTAGCTGCGTCAAGCCTGCGCAATGTACGATCTTTTGCTTCTTGGCAACTTTGACACTCAGTAGCGTAGCACTGAACAGGGTGAGAATCACCTATTCGAAGCTGGTCTCGTTAGCGCGTTCGATCCGGGCCACAGCAGACGATGGCTATGCCAGAAGGATTTATTCACTCGGGTCCACCATCCGCCGCCAACGACCCATATTTTCGAGAGGTTCTTGCGAGTTGTGCGCGAGAGCGATAGGTAGGCAGAGACGAGCTGCGAGGTGGAAGGAGGGTGCGGGGTCGGATTTGCGAGCAGAACCTGAGCGACATGAAAGGAGTCGATCAGTCTGGGTCACCTGTAGACAGATTGAAAACAATCGATCATCCCGGAGTACGGGGAGAAACTCACGATCGAGTACGAGCCAGTCGCGGCCACCGTCTCGAATTTGCTCACGAGTCCCGCTAGCAGTCGTTCAGTCGCGAGAGCCTGGCATGGCTCAGGTACTCTCGAGCTTGCGAGCACGAGGAGTCGATCATTTGATACTTTCGAATTGTTTTGTTCGGATTCTGGGACCACCTGTTCACGGTCGATCTCAGCATTCAAGTATAAATGTCTACTCATTGCCAGAAAGGCCATCAGGACCGTTGATCTCACCTCGAACAGGATCGAGTCAACTAGCGCTCTCTCTGCCTCGTCTGCTGCTGAGCGGGCACTCTCGCTCGTGTGGGTTGCGTCGCTCTCTTTGACATCCGGACCTTTGTTCTCGTCATCTTGCTCCCACAAAGGAATGCGAGCCCTCGCTTTCGGCTTGGTCCCAAACTCGCTCGCCGACTGCGTACGGCTCGATACTGCTCGAAATCCGAACGCACTCGAAAGGGTCGACCCCCATGAGGTTGGTGAGGTGTATGTTCTGGCGTACGAGTCGGTTCGAGATGCCGAACTCGCGCTATTCGCGGTTGTTGATGAAGGCAAAGTCGGGGCCGCGGCACCGGGAGCAGGCGAGCGCAGGACCGACTTGAGACTCGCGACCGACGCAGACTCCGACATGCCTTGCGTTCGATCGCAGCCTTGGCTCGACTGCGAGCGCCTCGAGCCGAATGGTTTGATGAGAACATGGCGATCGATTGATCAGTTGGTCGTTATAACCCTCTCGCTCTCCTCCTGCACCTCGCCCCTTGTCATGTCTCCAGACTTACGCTGTCTGTACATGTCCCGCCTACGTCGGATCATGAGTATGGGTGAATAGTGCAATGCATTCGGACCGTATGTGGGGTTCTCGCTCGCGCTCGACCACCCGATTCTCCCTCATACTCAATGCTGGGCACCGACTAGGATCATCTATTGCTACATTCTCCAACAGTACCGGCTTGCCTGCACACCCCCGCTCTCACTTGACAGAAAGTCTCGGCAGCCCAAGGGTGCACGTTGCTTGTTCCGTCGTCTTTTCTAGCTCGTCCGCATCTCGTCGTCCACGGGCCCCGGAAAATACTATCCAGGGGAACACTCTTTCATCTGCCAGCCTGTCGGCGGTGCAAACGAGAAATTGACTGACTCGCAAACACAAAGGTCGGAGCCGGCTTTTGTGTTTGCCTCTCATTCCAACGTTTCTTCTTTTGCTTCCTCCGGCCCGGTTCGCTTCTATTGTTCTGTCAGGTGTTCCATCTAATCTCGAACTTGGGCTCTACCTCGGCGATTGCGTTGACAATGTTCCGCCTTTGGAACTGCTGCTATCAGACCCGGAACGCGGTTCGAGCGAGTCCCGTCAGAAAGAGAGCTCGACGAGAGAGGGCTCTCGTCATTTGGACAGTAACTCCGTCGAGGGGATCTTTCATTCGCTTATACCCGGTGATCGAGCGCGACTCGCACTTTGTCTCTCGTTGTGCGACGTTGTCGGTCTCTCGCCGAAGGTGTCAAGCTCTTCGAAAGTCCCTGCGAGGAGGACAGATGACAAAATGAAAAGACTCGCAAAGGAAAAAACTTTAAAGACAGAGCAACCGATCTGGATTCGGCCACGTCAAGAAGGGGGAGGGGTGTCTTCGCGAATTCCCTGTCGAATTTGGAGACCGAATGCTGACACCTCACTCGCGTGGTCGTGTGAACGCGAGAAGATATGACCGACCAACAGTGTCTCGTCGGAGATATCGATGTTTTTTTGGGAAAACAAAAAACCCAGGAGAAATGGGACCTTCCTGATTAGTGGGGAGTGGCAGACGTCATCGTCGTAATCCATCTTCTGATCCTTCTCAGGACGCTCGAATCTTCTTGACCCCCCTCTCCACTCAAAGGAGACGGCCATCATCTCCGCCGTTCTTGAAGAGAAAAAAAGTGAATTTCCGCCGATGGACGAATCGCGAAGCGGCATCGCGAGAGTCCCTTTCATTTTGCGAGTTAATCGACTCTGTTTCTCCTGCTCGACGCTTCGCAGGGGCGGAGGAGTTGACCGAGTTCTTTTTCTTCCTTTTTCCTTTTCGCTCGAGAAGAAGAAGAGGACAAAAGCAGATGGGCAAAGAAAGTTCAATTTAGCGACACCGAGCTTCGGTTTAATGTCGTCGAAAGAAGGAAACCGATAGAACATCGAAACGGGACTTGTCGATGTCGAGGAAGAAAAGAGAGTTCTACGCTAGGTCGAAAGAAGCGAATGGAGGATGAGAGAATTCGAACTCGCCAACTTGCCCGTTTCGGACTGCCACCGAAGCGCCATCTCGACTTTTGCTGTGTTGGGGGTCACTTAGTAATTGCTGGTACCGTGCGTATGATTGAACTTAACGCAGATAGGCAACTGGCGAGTGTTGGGTCGGTGGAGGAGAGGCATTCGATCATGCGAGAAGATTGATTGAAAATCCCGCCCCCTAGGCTGAAAAGGGTCAATGCGCAAATTACAACCAGAACGGAAGGCCAACCTCGTGTGTGGACCGCGCCGCATGATGCTGATCCGAAAGGTCAAGGTAAGCGTTACCCACACCTCACATGTGTCCCGAGGGCCAAGTAATCGGATTGTCTGAGGAAGAACTCATGGCTTTGAATTTCGAGCTTTTTTGTTGCGTGGTATTCGCGCTTCTCGAGGAAAGTCTGAACCACTAGATTGCACAGTACCCGCGCGAGCCGTTGGAAGACGGACCGAGCGGATTCCGGCTGTCACTGCCATTATCGAGACGGTTGAGCTTCCCGCAGCGGTGTTCGCTCGAAGCGAGCTGTGTATATCCGGCGGTGTATACCGCACAGTCTGCGCCGGCTCTAAGCGTGTGAGGATACATGCGGCTCGTAGTCTGGTCGTGGCTTGTTATCGCCACGTTCTGTGGGTCAAACAAGCTCTCGAGCCTCACTTGAGAGCTGCGCAGGAATAACAAAGTCCTCAGAAGAAGAGACATTCGGCAGACCCTCGCTTAGCTATGTAGGTTGCTTTATTTCCGTTGGTGCATAACAATCTCGAAATAAAAAACGAGAAGTTGACGGATACTTGAACGCTTTTTGTTCATGCTGCTCCGCGCTCGTGATCCTTGCGCAGGAAACCGCGGGCGATCAGGGCGTCTCTCTCCTGCGTTCGTTCGGCAGACGTTCTACATACTTTTTCCTGCTTCGTCGATCTACAGTACAGTACAGAACAAAGAAATCCGTAACACTGAGCTTTGAACCAAAACAAAAACAACACGCACACGCAGAGCGCTCGCCAAGAACGAGACTCGACTCTTCCTTGCGGCAGATGCAAGACACAATGACGAGAGTCTGCATCAGGGTGTAATTCCATTAACGAGCGACACGGGCAGAGTGGCCGTGTTCTGCCTGATCCGAGCGAGCGAGGAAGTGATCGAGAAGCGAGAACGGGGGATCGTCAATCGAGCGTGGCAGTCGGAGAGATGTGCGCGTGCGCGGAACGATGGACACTGACAGGAGCAGAGCGCAGCGACGAGCGGACTCAAAATTGCTTGTTCCGGTAACAGGTTCTCAAGAGGCAAGTTTGATTGTGCAGGTTCGAGAGCATGATCGTGGCCTAGTTAGGAACGGTAACCGCTCGCGCGAGCAGTTCCAGTGCTTGCAATCAATCAGGCGTCAAGGAAGGGTGACAACTTTGTACGACAGGAAAAGCAAGGGAAAGGAAGGACCGGGCTCCGCTCGATCGGGGAACTTTGACCACTTCCTTCGCAAAATGACATTCACGTCCCAACAAGGACATTCGTCTTTCGCTCGCTCTTCTGTTCTCCTTTTCGCTCTGCCCCTTTGTCGTTCGCCCACCCACCTCTGCTTGCTGTCGTCGCTCTCGCTGCCAGAGGCCTTGAGCTTGCCCGCTCGACTAACCAGCACCCCACTACGGTTCCCATCGACCTGATCTACGCATCCCACCGAGATCGACGCTGCTGCATCTCCTCGAGGTAGGTCTCCATTCCCCCTTTGCTTTGATCGAGTGCACGGAGGAGTGGGGCGCTCGATGGCAGGAAATGGGGGAGAGGAGGAAGCCGAGAAGGAAAAAAAGACAGGGGGGGCTCGACGTCGATTCGGTCATTTCCGCGAAACTGCGCGAAAGAGCGACGAGCTGACTCGCCTCGCTCTCGATTCCAGTACCGACGAGATCCGTGCACTCGTACTCAGTATTTACACGCCTAGCCGCCCGCCCCTCGCATCAAGAGTCTGACTGGCAGACACGAGGCCACAAGAAGAGAAGAGAGAAAAAACGCGTCAAGCCATTTCGCGCGTCGGTGAGCAGCCATTTCACTTTGCGACGCGTCGCTTCCTGCCTGCCATCTCCCCTCGCAACGCGCCCACTCACTCGCCCTGGTTCGGTTTCGACTCCAGCCCGACCGCCTCCTTGCACGCTCCAGCCTTCTCCGCCCCTCGAGCCGCAACCCCGAGTCCCGTCTCGTCGCTCTCACTCTCGCTCTCTCTCCATTCCTTCTCGCACTTCGCTCTCCACCTCTCCGCTGCTTCTACCCTCGGGACCTTCTCGACTCGACTCGACCTCTCTAGAAGCACTCGCGCTCGCCATGTCGACCACCGTCCGCCGTCACCCGGCTTCGCTCTTGCCCAAGAACTTGCATGACCCCGCTCTCCTCGAGTTCGTGCGTGCTCCAGTCACCCAGGACATGATCTGTACGTAGTCGATCGTGCTCTTGCTGCCATCCCCTCTCTACTCGCATGGCTGACTCGGGTGTCGAGCACAGCCTACCTCGCTGAGAAGGCCATCGAAGTGATCCACTGCGGTCCTCCCCCGGCTGCACCGCTGCCTTCGCCGCCGACGACCCCGACGAAAGCTGGCTTCCGTCAACAGGCTTCGGTCGACCAGCAACAGTCGGCGATCCCGTCGCTCGAGTCGTTCATCTCGATCCTCGTCGAAAAGTCCAACGTGCAGGTCCCGACGCTCATGTGCACGCTCGTGTACCTCGACCGCCTCAAGACCCGCCTCCCCAAGGTTGCGAAAGGCATGCACTGCACCCGTCACCGCGTGTTCCTCGCGACGCTCATCACCGCCGCCAAGTACCTCAACGACTCGTCGCCCAAGAACAAACACTGGACTCGCTACGCCGCGCTGTTCTCTCCCGCCGAAGTCAACCTCATGGAGCGTCAACTCCTCTTCCTCCTCGACTACGACCTCCGCATGGACGAGACCGACCTCTTGACCCACTTTGCGCCGTTCCTGCGTCGCGCTTCGCCCGTCGCGTCGACCTCGCGTTCGGCCTCGCAACACGAGTACTACTCGCAGTCGCAACAAACCCTCGCGAGCCCACTGTACCACCCGGGCAAGCCTTCGACTCCTCCACGCCGCGCTTCGGGCGTCGCCGTGTCCGACTCGACTGGATACTTGACGCCGCCTCCCTCGGCTCGCCGTCCTGCCGCCGCACCCTCGTCCTCGTCATCGGCCGCCTCGTCGCGACGACCATCTCGGCAACACCAGCAAGCAGTGCCGCATTCTTCGCGAGTGTCGCCTGCCGGTTCGAGCTCGTCCGGAGGAACCCTGTCGGACGTCGACTCTTCCGACGAGATGGACTACCCGCAACCGACGCGCGCTCAGCAGCAGCACGTGACTCCCTCCCGCACTTCGACCCGTCATCACCGCAGCCAATCGTCGTCGTCTCGCGAGCGCGAGCAACAGAAACTGTACGTGACACCGACGCGCAAGTCGCCCTCATCGCTGCCAGTGACCCCGACAGACGAAGTGTCACCGTACTCGGCTGCACACCCGCTCTCGCAAGAACGACAACCGCTTCGATCTCAACGCAGTGGATCGTTCCTCCGCATGGCGTACGAGCAGGGCAAAGGCATGTTGTCGCGCAATGGTCAACCTCCCAACAAGTACACGCAACCCCCGAGTCGAATCGAGATTGCCGGACAAGAACCTTCGATCGACCTCGTGCGCGCTTGAAGACTCTCCCACCCTCACCCTCACTCCAAAAACCCCATGTGCCATATCTCGTCTAGACTCGCTTCTCTCGTTCTCACTTCATAGAGGCTGAGCCTCCGCTATTCATCTCATCATCATCAAGCAGTACCATGCACATTTCACCCTGTCTATATTGTTCATCTCTTTGTGGTTTTCCCGTCGTTATCGTTACTAGGTCGTTTTCTGTCAGAGTTTTTTTCTCACATCCATCCATGTCGTAAACTTTTATTATCTCCCTATTCTTTCACTCTATCTATCTATTTATTCGCATCACTCATTTGCAAGCAAAGCTTCAACTCTCGAACCTACTTTAATTCTTTTCTCTTCTGTGAGATTTGAGAGCTGAATGATCGCGATTGGGTTTGGTTTCCCCCAACCTATAGCTACATAGGCAGGCGATAGAGCAAGGTTTCTTCGATCGCCGCACGTGAGTTTTCCAATCGCGAGAGACAGTCCAAAAACGTACCTACACGATACTTCTTGAGATAGAAAAGCGCGAGATTCCGAAAGGTACCTTGTACTTGTTCGACACCCTCGCTTCCCTTGAAACCAGACCGAGTCAAGAGCGCAATTGGAAAAAACATCGACTAACAAACTTTCTCTGTCTGATGTTCTTGCGATATTTGGTGTTCTCGCGGTATCTCGTGTCTTCCTGTTTCCAACATGGTCCCTATTGCAAGCAAGACTCTATGTCTCTCGAGTGAAGCGCATCCGAAACTATGACTTGTCCGAGCTCGGGTATAGGAGAGACCCTCAGTCCGAGTGCCTGGAACTTCCCACACTAGCCTACTTGTACTGCTATCCGATTCTGAAGGAAGACATGAGGATCGACGACATTTTATAGCTGTGCTGTTTGAATGTCGACAGTCGATAAATCTCGTGAACGATACTAGAAGAGAAGAACAACCTACGCAAAACTTACGAGAGTTTTCCTTTTTGTGGTTTCACATTGTCCCGAGTTCGAGCTCGTCCCATCCTTCGAACGCACCATTCTCGACAGATCTATGAGAGTCTTGAACGAGTCCCTCCTCGTCTCGATCGTCATCTAACCGAGTTCGTTTCGCCGCCCAAAGTTCCTCTTGTTCCTCTTCTCGATCGTCAAGGTCATGATGCGATGGTTCCTCTCCATCGACTTGGTCCTCGTCTTCGTCGTGTTCGTGCTGCTGAAAAGGTTGAAAGACTGGATCCTCAAAATCGTTGGAAGAAGTCGCAAACACGGGATCCGATGTTGCCGCGAGCGCTTTGTGACTCGATCGACGATTCCGAACGGGTCGTTTGCCCGTCTCGTTCGATCCTGTCCCTGCAGCAGCATAAGTAGATACAGATCCCGATGCAGCCGCGGCTGGTGGTGGTGGTGGCGGCGGTACAGGTCCAGAACCCGAGGTTGAAGCGACGGCAGCGGTACCAGTTGCAGAAGCGGCAGCGTTCGCCGCAGCTCTCTCTTCCCTCGGGACAATGTCCTACAGTACGTTCCCTCGAGGTCAGATCGAGATCTGTTTCTCTTGTCGATTAGGAGGGAAGTGGGACGCACGATGAGGAAATCGAACGTGTCGGATTTTGAGACGGCTTGGGCGACGTCAGTTCTCGAGATGGTTCGACGTTTCGATTCGATTGAGACGAGGTGAGCTCGAGCCGTCAACTCCTGAATAAAGACTAGGTTCGACAAAGACATGTCAGGCTTCGAACGAAACGTGAGGAGAAGGGACCGGGCTGGAAGTTTACTTTGGCAAGCCTTCTCGAACAAGACGGTAACCTCACTCGAGATCATCTGAAACGTAATAAAGGACGCCGTGTCAGAGAACGCTGTAGCTGGATAGGTTGACCGCAGCACTCGCCTGGACATCGGGATCCATTTTTGCAACTTTCTTGATGCGCGCGAGGGGCAACGCCTGGTGTTTAAAGTCGTCTTCATGGTTCTCTGCCACTTTGAGCGTATGGTTCCAGAACCTAGCCGAGGAGAACCAGCGTCAAGGAGAAGAGTGTGTGGGGCCGGGAGAGAAGAAACAATCACAACGGATCGTAGCCTACTCTTGCATGCTACAGCGGAAACGTAGAGATCAGAACTGCGCCAAGTGGACCGACAAGGGGAAGCGATCTAGCGCTCACAAGTCTTGCGAGTCGGTGTCGGCAGTCGAACGAAACGGTGAAGGACTCTTGCCGCGAGCACGCCCTTTGGTAGACGTCGATGCGCGCGGCTTCTTTGCTTTTGTAGTACTCGTCGAATCCATCGAGGAACCGGTTTTGGTGCGGGTGGAATGATTGCCGAGGTGCGTCAACTTGCGCTCCGCTTGCGTCTTGATCTCTCTCAACCACCGATCATACGGCTGTTGTAGGCTCAGGCTGCATTGTTCACCAAGTACAACAGCTCGCTGGGTCCTTAGATTGCAGCAAACCAGCCCGCTCGTCGTTGTTCTCGCTTCTCGCTCGTTCATCTCGCTTTCCGAAATGTTCTTTCGCATCGATCTCTAGCGGAGTGAGCATGATCGGATTGCTTCAATGTCGCGATGATGTATCCCGTCGTGCAGCTTCCCTCGGAAACTGTCTTTCTGTGTGAGGTTATTTGCCCGGCAAAGACGAGGCTGCAAGTAACGGCAGTCTGCTACAACAAGTACTGCAATCAGCATATACAGCCCAAGAGTATCTGGACTAGATAGTCTTGTTGTGGCACGCACAATCTCTTGGAAGGACCGAGAAAAACGAAACTGATAGTATGATAAGCGAGATCAAAGCGCACAGCAGCTTAACCCCACGAACTGCCCAGTCGTAGGAAGTATAGGAGCAATCAGCAAAATCCTGACGGGCCACGGCTGAGAATAGGATGAAGAATTCTGTAGTCAGCTGCCCTCGGGGGCTTAGCAAGAAGAAGCCCTGCTTGTTCAGCAACAGCTTAATTGCCTGGACAGAATCTAGTAGATTACTGCTGACCCACGCTGCAAGCTGAAACAGCTTCCCCTACTTCGGTAGAGGCCTTGATGCTGGATAACCTCGCCAGAATGACCGAGGAGGACGTTTCGGAACAAGTGTTTTAATCCGATCGCCAGCGTGGAACCCGGTGAGCAGCTGGCGGTCTCTTCTCGAGTTCCGTCTCGTGAGCAGGCGCTTGACGAGCTGAGTTCTTCCTACCCGTAACGCCTACTAATCTGCTTAGACAAAAGTCGCGGCTCGCTTGGTTTTAAGAAATACTGTTCGGTTCTTCTCGCTGCTAACTCGTATTTGGATCGTGTAGCTAATCGACGTCAGCTGCCACAGCTCAACGAAGTGATTTCTTGGCACATGGTGTAACATCCCTTTGAAAGTTCTCCCCTGCGAGGTCCGAGCAAGTTGCTGACTCCTGGGGACTCACCACCCGGAGGAGGTCTTGCACATAGCAGTCAACGACAGGTCAAGGATGAAGAGGCGTCTGAATGCCATGGCACGGGGAGTCTCCAAAGCTGTCCGCGATAAAGCACAGCCGACGCAAGCGGCGACACTGGATTTACCCGCTGAGTTCGATCGTCTGGAGAATATTTGGGAGACCCTCTGAAAGATTCCGGAAACGACAGCCTTCAATGTTTGGGATTTTTGACTTTGATAAGGAATCGAAAAAAACTAATTGCACAGGCGGGAGGAGCTTTAGAAAAAGTCCGTCCGCGACTTTCGTCCAGAATGGACGAAAATGGCTCGCTTTCTGACCAGATGGTCCATTATGGACGATTTTCTAGGAACCGGGGCCAAATCAAAAGAGATGCTCGCGCATTCTCGGTCCAAAAAGATACCGATTCAACCGATTCGCGTCGAGCGTCTCTCCTGATTTGGCCCCGGTTCCTAGGAAATCGTCCACAATGGACCATCTGGTGAAAATGGACCATTCTGGTTCATTCTGGGCGAAAATCGCTGAAGGACTTTTTCTAGGGCCGGAGGAGCTTGCGCAATTCAAGCTCGTTACCAGAAATTGAGCGGGCGGTTTGCGGTTTGAGCGGGCGGACTGTGCAGCGACAGCGTGCACCCTCTCCTGAACAGTCTCTTGTAAGTTGACAGCGTCAGTTTCTCGGTGCGAGCGACGCAAGCTATACTTGGCAAGTGGTGATTCCGTCATGTGCGCAAGTCGTTGCACCGCCTCGTCGCTCAACTTCTGTCCCCTCGGAATTCCCCTTGTTTGCAGCTCTCCGCCTTTTAGCCCTTTCCGAAAGCCAACACACGCAAGATACCGTGTACCAGAGTCTCCCGAATCGTCGATCGAAAGTCAAGAGTCGTCCTGCAAACAATCGAGCCGCGTGCGTGCCGCGACCTCCTCGCATCTCTGCCAGAAGATCACGAGCCGCGTCGACCGTCTCCGTTCGCGTTCTTTCGAACTCTACGCGCCCTCTTTTTCTTCCCTGTCCCGTAGCACTACACTCAAGCTCCCGCACACAGAACATGGTCAGTCTGTTTGCAGTGGACGATTCTCCTGGAACGTTATAGCTGACCGTTCGGTCCCTCCTGCAGGTCTCTTCCCCCTTCAGCTGCTTCTCGAGCACCTCATTCGACGATCGCGACGACAATACAAAGCGCTACAGTCGACATCGCCCGTACTCTTCCTCACGCTTGCCACCCCTTTCAGCTTCGGTTGCCAGCCGCAACGCGACGCCATTGTTGTCGAAACGCCCACCTCTCAGATTCGACAAGAAACGTCCCAGCTATGGCTCGGGATCTTCATCGGACGGAAGCGAAAAGAGACCTGCATTGAGGAAAGCTATGATCGGGAACCCCACTGCTTTCGTGCACGTTGGAGGCGCGGGAGGCGTCAAAGCGGTTCGTTTGTATGCTTGAGATTCAGCTCCTTAGCCTCGAGCTCATCACGACCTTTCCGTGAACCAGGCCGACCTTGTTGCGCTTCCTCTGGTAAACGAAATGTCTGAGAAACCTCGCGAACCGATTGTCCTACTCGCGACGAATCACGGTTTGCCTGGTCCACCTCCTCGTCCTCCTCGACGTGAACGATCTTGCTCTCTCCCAGTACTTGCTCGACCTCCTTTGGGCGATACTTCGAATCGACACCTTGCTTTGACCCAAAATCATTCGGTTCCGATCAAGATTTCGAGACGTCAATCGCTCGCCCCTTCTCCGAAACGCAAACCAGCACCTCCAGTCACTCCTTCGGTACTCCAACAGTCTGCAACTGCAACCAACCAAGAGCAACATGAAGAAGGCAAGTTTGAGATTTGCCGACATTTTCACCAAAAGTGAACTCCGGAGTATTGAACGATTCGAGAACGTCGTTGAACAAGGAGGAGGCAAACGAGCAAACAAGATACCCACTGAGCAAGACAGTCCAGGGGTGACAGAACGAGATTCATGAGCGCCGACTAGCTTTGAAATGATCCTTCCCGAATGTACATTCTTCTGTTTGTTCTGGTCCCTCTTTTCCTTTTATTGGCCTTTAGCAGACACTATCCGCAATACTCTGTATCCCTCGTATACACTTAGCAGACTCTTTCACAGGCTTCACTGATACCTCTCTGTATCCTTGAGCTCAGTTCTGACATCTGTGGCTGTTTCTTTGCCAGTTCGCTCTTCTCGTATTCACTCTACCAAGCTGATTCTTGATTGTCTATCGTAGACCGAGAGTACCTCTTGACGTCTGGTCTTTCGATATCCGAAACGTAAACGATACAAAACACTCGCAAGCAGGAATCATGATTCTGGCATCAACATTTTGACATTGCGTCCAACAAGAGAAAGAAACTACAACTTCTGACAAGCAAGAAGCAAAAGGAAAGAAAGAAAAGGTGTTGAATTGACAATCCCGCTTGAAGAAACACCTTACCTCAATTTCCCTTGAAATAACGGGTGGGTTTGGCATTAGGCAAAATGCTGGACTCGTTCCCATCTGTGCTAAGAGATGAAAACTTGCTCTTCCCTCAAATTAAAACGAACAGTAGGTGGTTTCTCTCCCCCCAAGGGGGAAGAGGGGTTGGGCGTTCGAAGTCTCTAGAAGAGACGAGAGCGAACTAGGTGGGCCTACGAACGAAGTCATATGAGGGGGGTGGTGGAGGTAGGGGTAGGGGTAGGGGGACAGAAGAAGACTCGATGGGATACAGTCGATCAGAGCAGGAGAAGCGGTCTCGATGAGAAGCGACGGGAACAAACTGAACGGGAGCGTATACGTTCGAGTGACCGCGAGAGCTGAGCGAGCCGTTTTACTGGAAGACAGTTGAAGTCGAGAAGAGCATAGTCGGGAAAGGTGAGAGAGAGAGAGAAAGAGTGATGTGTCGGAGTTTCTCTGTCCAAGGAACCAGACCCGAATTTCTCAACCACAAGCTCGAATTGGCCAATCCAAGGGATTTCTCCCGCAAATCCTCCCCTGAGTTTATCTAGAATATTCTCCGTCTAATGTTCAATCAATTGTGATACTATCGGACCAGCCCAAAGAAAGCGAGGTGAAAACACCTCCTCAAATCGCGCTTCGCCCATGATATTATGCTCGCAGATTGGACTCAGACTCGCACGGAAACACCAAAGAGTCGTGAGCAACTAGAAAAAGTGTCTGTATTGGATATCGAGGCTAGGTATGAAGAGAAAGATGTGAGGAAGGAGATCGGCGAAACACTCAGAATATGAAGAGCAGGGAAGAGGTCGCCAAACTTCAGATGAGGACAAGGGGGAAGAGATGTACACGACGACAAAAATAGGAGGATAGAACCCGAGAGGAAAGCAAGAAAGTAGGGGGGGTCGGAGGCAAGATCGTGAAGCTAATACAGAAAGAAAGACAGAAACAGTCGGTTCAAGGCGGGTTTAGAGAACCGCGACTGCTCCAACGAGACCACCGACGACGGCAACCGAGGCCATGATGGTCCAGTCCCCGGCCGAAGCGAGACTGAACGGGTTTCGGAACGAAGGTCCCGCTGCGCCTTTCAACCCTTTTGCGGTCGAGATGGTCGTAATATCTGAACGACAGAGACGAAATACGTGAGGTCAGACCCAAGAGTGAGCGAGACAGACGAAGAGAGAGTTGGATTTACAGGCAGAGGCGGCTTCAATGTTTCCAGAACTAGTCCAGGTCGGGATCGGAGTGGTAAGTCCTCCAGTCGCGGACCAAGTCATGACGACTCCGTTCTGAGTGTACACCGCTACATGCAGGAGAGGATTGTCAGATTTCCGGAAGCGAACGATCGAAAGGCATTGAGAGTGAACGCAACTGGGTTGAACGGGACATCCTGCGGTCGTACACCGAGATGCAGGAGCACCGACTACTGCAGGTTGACCGACTCCTTCGTTAAGGGCGGTCGTCGTGGTCGTTGCTGCGGTGGTCGTCGCGGTGGTCGCGGTCGTGAGGGCCGTCGCAGCGGTCAAGGTCGAGACGAGCAAGGTTTCGGATGGATCTCCATCGGCATCAGTCACGATCGTCGCGAGAATCACGTTACCTCTGTTCCGGGCAGAGCAAGAGAGGGGGAAGGGTCAGTCTCGGTGCACGCGTCGGAATCGCTGCAGCCCGTCTTGTACGTGTGCTCGATTGCCTCTACCAGGTCCACGGTGCATGCTCACGGGGACCGTAAGTGCTGCGAGCGCGCGCGCGCGAGGTCTCGGCGTTCTCGGCACAGTGGCTCGATCGCGCGTCTCGAACATACGGAAGCGCCGTATCAGAGCGATAGGGCAGAAAGGACTTACGCGCCATCAGTCATGGTGGTGGCTTGACTGCGAACGAGGGACGCGAGCGAGAGCGTCGACCAAGCGACAAACAAAGACAATCTCATCGTGCGCGACCAGAGTTCACGTTTGCAAAAGGCTTGAATCGAAGGACCGACTTTGGTGCGAGCCTGGAGCGAGGGGATTGAGGTCGAGTGTGGAGCGGAGCGGTCGAGAGGATGATCGGCGCGAAGCACTCGTTTCGACCTCGCTCTCCCGTCTCTACACCTCTCGCGCACTCTCCCTTCAACCATGGCTGTGAGTGCTACCGCTGATGATTCTTGATCGAGCGAATTGAGCTGACAGGACGCGCGACGCGGGGTGTGGCCTATCAGAGTGGATACGGTTACACCGGCAACAGGAGTCGCTGTTTCCCCTTCTGGCAAGGTGAGCTCTTATCCATACTTGAACACGACGGTGCCATGACTGTCCGGCGACCTTGTCTCGTCCCGAGTCGCGACCCTCTGCGCACACCGAGCGATGCTGTTTCTCTCGACGCTGCTCCTCTCTTATCCCCTGGGCTGTCGTTCGAGACGATCTCTAGCAAGTGTCTACAGACCTGCGTAGTCGACTAGATTCTCAGACAAGCAGAGTTGGCCGCGAATCGCCATCATCTCTTCGTCCCCCTGTCACGCACTTTGCGACCCAACAACGAAACGAACTCTGTTGCTAATGTTTGACCTCCGTGAATCGTGTATTTAGATTTCCAAAAATGTTACGCCGGAGCCGATTCGCCTCAAGAGTGTGTCTTGCAAAAGGAAGACTACCTCGAATGCCTACACCACACGAAAGAGGTAATCTTTCCCTACATTAGATCTGTCTCGCGCGACAGAAGAGCTGACGTATTTCTTGGGTTCGATGCTCGGTTTACCAGGTGTCGCGAGCGCTACGAATCAAATCCGAGTACTTGACCAAGACGTCGCACGAGATTGAAAAGAAGCGTCAACTCGCACAATCGGATCTCGAATCGTCAGGTGGAGGGATCATGGGATTGGGATTGCTGACAACGGGAGGATCGGAACCGAAAGCATGAAATTTCCATTTCAATGATACTGTTTCTTTTCTTCGTGTTTTCTTGCCTTGCAAAAAAAGAGAATTTTCCCTTGATATCTCGGACGTATAAATATCGACAAACGATCAGATCTAAAGGTTAAGAGTAGAGAGACGGAGGCTGTTCCGGCCGAAGACCCGAGACCGGGCGCCGGGCGGAGGGCGCGCGCGCGCGGCGCGACCTCTACGCATTCATCATCAACACTCCTTGCTGTTCCAAAGCCTCTCTCGGACGCGTCGATACACTATCCGCAAAGACTCGTCTACCCCGGGGCTGACTTGCGACAAAGAATTCGAGGTCGTTTTGTCGAGGTTCCGGAATGAGCCCAACGTCTACCCCGTCGTTTGGGAACGAAGGCTCTCGAACAGGACTCGACATTCCCGAGATCTTGATCTCGCCTTCATCACCGGATCAGATCGCGACTGAAACGAATCGTCGACGAGTATCGAGACCTTCGACTCCGACGACGACAACGACGACGGCGACAAGGAAGACGACGAGTCCGAAAATACCTGGATCACTGTCACTTGATTCTCCTACGTCATCAACTCAGACCAGTCCTCCAAATCCCAGTCGAGCCTCGACGACAACTTTGAACAACCCAGATTCTCGACCTCACTCGACGTCGAGGAAACTTGATTCTCCATCGACTACGACGACTACGACGACAAACGAAAGTGCGTCTCAAAGTTCAGCTTCGAGTTTCTTTCAATCAATCGCTTCGAGTTTCCCAAGTTCGACTTCGGTTTCGTTCGCTTCGATCTCGAGTTTGTTGTTGCCGAGCAAACTCTCGTTGGCGAGAGATTTCAAACTGACAAAAGTGTCGGAATCGACTTCGCATTCTAACCCGACGACAACGACGACTTCGAAATCGAAACCGAAACCGAGCGAGACGGTGCCTACCACCCAGGACGAGAGGGGAATCGGAAGGAAAAGCGCAAGGGACAGGGACGAAGAGACTAGTGAATCGGATGCGAGTGCGAGTGGTAACGAGAGTAAGAGCGAGAGCGAGAGTGAAAGCGAGAGCGAGGACGAACACGAACGGGAACAAGGGGATCGATACGAGCGAGATGGAATCGACCGACCGATGGCAGGAATGATCCGAGAGAGCATGGATCTTCAATTGGAAGAAGGTACTGTCTAGCTCCACTCGGTTCTCTTTATATCGCAGAGATTCTCGACTGATCGTGGACGAAAAACCGGTTCACAGCGACAACTGGACCTTCTGCGGTGCAAGACACGCCGTGTCCTCCCAACAATGGTTCTCAAACTGCGACCGCAACACCCGCATCAAGACCTCAGTCAACACTGCATAGAACGCCGAGTGTCGCGTTCAGAGATGCCGCACGTCAAGGTCCGATACATCCATTGACGCTGCAAGCGATTCGGAGGCAAGATTCCGAACGTGAAGCGCTGCGGGTTGTCGAAGAGATGGGAGCCGAGTTCAAACGACGTGACACGATCCCTGAACCCGAACGAGAACACGAGTACGATCACGAACAGTTTGGACTCGGAAGAATCCGAAGCGAGAGTCCCACTCGAATCGAAGGGTACGAGCTCGAGCAAGAGCAGGACGATGGCGTCCGTCAACCAGGTGCGGTCGAGCGAGGTCGAGAAGATAGTCAATCGACCGTCAAGGCGTTCGGACGTGGTTTGCCTCCCATGCGGACAACCGTAGACTCGAAACGATCGGTTTCGACCGCTTCAAACATGACGACGACGAGTACGAAAACGAAGAAATCGTTCTTTGCGAGGTTCAAGAAAGACAAATCGTCGGCGTCTGCGAACAAATCGAACGCATCATTGTTGCCGACCACCAGTTCGTCGATCCCGACTCTCAACCTAGCGACCCCTCTAGCCGGTGCTTCGGGAGTCAAGAGGTCAGGATCCATGGCGAGCAGAGCGGGGACAGTCGATTCCAGAGCGGGCCCAGTCACTCCCGGTTTGAGTGTCAGTGAAACAGAAGGGTTCATTGCGCACTCGGGCAAGACGGAAAAAATCCGTTATCCCAAAGTGAGATTTTCTTCCTTGACTGATATTACAAGGCGTTAGCTGATCTTGGTGCTTCAAGGTTCGAACGAAAGGCAAATCCGGTAAAGATTTCAACAAACTGTTCCTCGCGCAAGAGTTGCACTTGCCTCCTCCTCCTTCGTCTGCTGGTACAAAGGCGGGAGATTCGGAATCCATCTACTCTCTTCACGAGAATGTCTCGATGCACTCAGTTTCTCAAGATCCGTCGCAGTCGAGCAATCCTCATGCGACGGCGCCGACGACGATCGCGAATCCATCTTCGAGCGCGGATGATCCGCCGATGCAGCAGGACGCAGGTAGACGGGATTCAAAGAGCAAGCCGGCACCTTCATCATCGGGACCGACACCGGGTGTCGCAACTGAGGGCGAAGGGAACAAGAAGAGCAAAGCGATCTGGGCCGCCAAATTTTCCAACAACGGTAAATGGTTAGCCGTCGGAGGGAGAGACGGAGTCGTCAGAGGTGCGTTATCTTGTTTTTCTAGCGGCTCTTGCTTGCAGAAGGGGTCCCGACTACCTATTGACTCCTTTGACGATGAATTACTAGTGTGGCAAGTGGTCACGACACCAGAGGAACGAGAACACGCGCATGTGAATGGTCGGACCCGGACAAACGTCATGCCCGTGTTTGCTGATCGACCAATCCGAGAGTATCGGGGCCACAAATCGGATGTGTTGGACCTCAATTGGAGCAAAGTGAGTGTTTCGCGTTGGATCGTGCCCTTGCCTTCCCCTCGGCTGACTTAATCCACGGATGCCGCAGAACGACTTTTTGTTGTCCTCCTCGATGGACAAGACAGTCAGGCTGTGGCACATTGATCGGGACGAGTGCTTGTGCTCGTTCGAGGTGAGTTCCCGGAGAATCTTGCCAGTGCGTTTCAGGACGCCCGCTCAATACAGTCCTTCGTGTACAGCATCTCGATTTCGTCACTTCCATTGCGTTCCATCCAAAAGATGATCGCTTCTTCTTGTCTGGTTCATTGGATTGCAAGTTGAGATTGTGGAACATTGTCGAGAAACGAGTCCAGGCGAGTTTGCCAATCTCTCTTCTCAATTCTCTTTCGAGCGACCCGTCGCTTATCGGACGATTGTGCGATTGAACAGGTTTGGACTGAGTTGCCGGAATTGATCACGGCCGTCTCGTTCACTCGTGACGGACAGTATGCGATCGCAGGCAGCTTCGTCGGTCAATGCGTACGTCTCGCCCCGCGTATCCTGGGTGACCCGACACTAAGCAGTCGAAAGGATTTCTCCACTGAACTTTCGATTTCTTGTTTGGCTGTCATTCAGATGTTCTTCGAAGTCGAGACGTTTCGGTTCTATGACGTTTTCACAGCGAAATCGTCGAAACGGAAAGAACACAAAGGCAAAAAGATCACTTCGCTCGTCATGTTCCCACTCGACGAGGCGAGCTGCGACGACCACGAATCCAATGACAACCATGGCCTCGAGCATCAACCGGACACGAGAGTTTCAGAGAGCCTAAGTGAACGCTTGCTCGTGACGAGTAACGATTCGCACATGAGGTTGTACAACACGAAAGGGAGATTCATTGAAGCGAAATACTCGGGTCACGAAAACACTTCGTACGTCAACCTTCGACCATTCGAATTGATAGAGCGCGAGATCCTGACGTCTAGATCTGCCTTGACGTCTTCCCCGGGGGTTAGTTCGCAAATTCGAGCCAGTTTCAGCGATGATGGCAAGTACGTTATTTCTGGGTCCGAGGACAGACATGTCTACAGTGAGTTCAACTCTCGCTTGCATATCCCCTGCTGTACATACTGACACAATGCTGTGCACGACCAACACTTGCTAGTTTGGGATTCGGCCATCACGAAAAATTCGTTTGGAGACTTCGAGGTCGTCAAGAAACGCAGCGAAGGTGCCGGATTTGAAACCTTTTCGAGTTGAGTCTCTGATCTTCTCGCAATGAGAGAGTGTGTCAGTCGTTGACGGTTTAGACGTTTTCTGATTTGTCTCGCTCAGTGTCGGCCCACATTGTTACGGCTGCACTGTTTGCGCCTACAATCATCCGATCGCACCTCGCGCAAGCGGGAGATCCCATCTTCGCAGATCCTGACGCGTATCCTCATCTTGACCCTCTCCCGCGTTCAGCCACCCGCTCGAGTGTTGGCGCTGCGAGCAACAAGAGCGACAAACATGAGAAGAAATCGAAAAAGAAGGATGCCGGCAAAGGGATCGCCGCTCAAGACATGATTGTCGTCGTCGCAGATGGTACGGTACCAGATTCGACTCGCGCCTGTACGGCGCTCTGTTGCACGAGCTGATGTTTCGGTTACAAACAGCGGAAACGGGCACGATCTCAATCTTCCGTAACTCTAACATCCCTGCCTGGGTACTCACGTCAAACTCGACAGTGCCACCTTCTGCGACTGCATCGACGTTCAGTCATGCTCAAACTGCACCGGGGTGGACAAAGGATGCTCGTGAGAAACGCTGGAGTCGCGCGAGTGCCTCGTCGACTACCTGAAACATGCATCGGTTGTTTCCTCTTGGCCTTTTCCCCTCCTCATCTTGTATGTCATGTCTATCGCCTCATATCCTCGTTTGCACCAGTGGTTGTTTCGGTATCCTTGTTGTGTATCATATTCCCCTCAATATCGTTTCTTCTTTTCCCCTTGGTCTCATCGTTTTCATTTGCTGAGTTCCGTCACACATCAACCCGTGCCGTTGTTTTGTAGACCTTTTCAGTTGTGTTTGTTGAAGTGAGCTGGCTGCAATTGCTCTCGATACCTTTGCGTTCACCTCTACCTCATGCCGGGATCGGGTCCAGACACGTTACCGACTGATCTAGCTGCAAGATTCGCGGCGTTACGAAGTCCTTCACACAGGTCAGTCGTGGTCCCCAGTTGCACGCTGTCTTGTCATTTCCCCCACCTTTCACGCTTCTCCGCTCATGTCCTCGCGCAACGACGATCTAGCGATTCAAGCGAGGCCGATTTGGAAGCTAGATTACGAGCATTGGAACCGCCGTCTTCGAAAGAACCTCCTGGAATCCAAGTACAAGTGAACGATTTGGGCGATGAAGCGGTTCGTACTCTCTCTCTCTCGCTCTTCCACTTGCCTTGCATCAATAGCGATCAGGAGCCGAGCTCTTACGGATCTATCACGTTTCGCCCAAGACAGGTAGATCGATACTTGACCTTGTTGACAGCACCGGGCGCCCCACCCGAACCTCTCAACAACGAGTCAAGAGTGAACAAGACGAGTGTACATGACAAGATTCCATGCATCTCGGAATCTGCACTCGACACTCTCAGTGGAATCGAAATCGAATTCATGAAAAGACCAGGAATAGGTTCAACGGATCCCGGGAAACATGAACCTTTCGAGGGGGTCGACAATCATGACGAACTGGATCTGATTGCGAGGATACAAGATGAAGTCGAGGTTGAACAAACGATTGAAACGAGACAAGGTCAAACGGTCGATACTTGGCAAACGAGGTTCGAAAAGCTCAAGCAGCAGAATCACAGACCTCGTAGCTACGATACAAATTCGGAAATTTCGACGACTCTGGGACCGGTGCCCGAAGTAGGCGATCTCGAACGAGCTGTATCACGTACACGAAGAAGGAGGAACCCAAATCGATCGAGGCGAACGGACGATTCAGAGTCAGATGACTCCGAGTCGACCGACAGTGGTTCTTCTGTCGCAAGTCGTCAATAATTGTGACCGCATGACAAGAACCGTTGACAAAGAGATTCGAAACTTTGCGATAACGGAAAACACTGACATACTACTGCGCAGAGAGAGAGAGAGAGAGAGACCCAAGAGAGTGATTAAGTAGGGGAGAGATGTTGATGGATCGGAGAGCGGGTGAGTAAGATAGGGGAAAACGAACGATTGAAAGAGGGGCTAAAGTGGAGAAAGGAAAGGTAGGGAGGAATAAGAGGGGACGACTTGACAGATGCAGGTTGTTTTGTGTATCAAGGAAAAGATTCTTGAGTCTATTTGGACGCAGGCTCGCTCTGACAAAAGAGGTAGCAAGACGGGGGGTATAGTTTGGAAAAAGTCGAGACAAAGATATGGCTGATCGAGGGCAGTCGGTCTTCGCAATCAAAGCGAGAAGAAAGCCGAAGAAGAACCAAATGAGGTCTCGAGTGTCTATTAGTGAGCCTCTCTGAGTAGCGTAATAACGCTTGGATCAGCTTTCGCTCAAGAGGCCTCGAAAGAAGAGATTCGGATGAACTGACGTTTCGATTTCCCCTTTTCAGTATTCTTCCTCCCAATTGATCCATTCACCGTACATGTTTGGTCTCTCGCCTCTCATGAACGCCTCGAACGTCCGCTTGAGCACAGTTGCCCAACTGAGGTCTCTTTCGTCATCCTCGACCTCCTCGTTCGACCAATCGAGATCTCGGAAGTCTCTCGGATCGTCGCCCCAGTTCAACCCCGTGTCTCTCGAAGACGACGATGAAGATGTCCCGTCAGTCGGAGCAGGAGCGTTCCCTTTGCCAGTGACTCCTTCTGCAATCGGTTTCGTCGGCGAAGGTCCAGTCGCTCCCGAAATGTGAGCATGGAGAGCCGATTGTCGAGTTGGGTCGAGTTTGAGTTTCGCGGCGAGATCAAGTCCACGTGCGAGTCGTTCTCCTGGAGCGAACCGAGGTCCAAGGTCTGGGAAGTTGCGAGCGCCATCAAAAGGTTTCCACCTGCGAGGTGTCAAATCCACTTGTCGGGTCAGCAACAGGAGGAAAAAACACAGAATCAAAAAGATTGACAGTCGTACCAAAAGTTGTGAAAGTGATACGAGAAGGCTCCCTTGAAGAATCCATCGAATCCGGTCGCGACTGCATCGGCACTGTTTTCTTTTGGAGTTTCGAAAAAGTCCTCGAATCGTTTAAAGTACGGTTGCGGAGGACGATCGCGTTGGTAAAACTCGCTACGAGTTCAGAATGAAACCACAGGGTCAGACTTTCTCGAGGATGATCCGAATTGATGAAGGAGGAAAAGAACAAACGTGTTGAGCCAAGCCGGATCAAACAATGCGTCGGGTAATCGCAACAAGAGTCCCTCGACCGAAGCATCTTTCGTGTACCTGCTGATTGTCATGGGATGGAAATCGAGCCCGTTCGCGACGGCCGTTTTGAAGATGAAATTGCCAATCGCGGAATTGCGCGCCATTTTGAGTACGGCCGTGTTGTACCGTTCGAGTCGACTCCATCGGTACGCGAACGCTCCATGCCAGTTGAACAACTCGGTCCAATCTCTCAGGAGGATCGTGTCGGCATCGAGGTACACGCCTCCGAATCGATGGGTCAACACGAATCGAGCCATGTCGGACAGGACGACCGACAATCGATCGTACTCGGTTGCGGAAGACCCGACTCGATCAAACAGCGCGTCTTTCGATTTCGTACGTTGCGGAGGACGCGCGGCGATAGATTCGTTCGCAGCTCGAGTCGCGTTGAGACTCGATTCTCGTGCTCGGGAGAGGGCAGCTTCAGCCGATGCAGCGAGTCCTTCTCCTCCTGCGGCTCCTTCTTCGGCTTCAGCAGCGACGACTCGATTGTCGAGAGGAACGCCATCAATCACTTCGTCGTCGAGATCGTCGTCGTTGAAATCGTCAGCGACGTCCCGTCTTGCGATCTCTTCCTGAGCTTGTTGCGCCGAGCCAGCAGACTAGAGAGGGGGTCACGGCAAGAAGGAGAGTCAAATATTCTTCGAATGGGGACCTGTACAAGAGAAGAAGAGAACGTACACCGTATTTGACTCCTCCCGAATTGAACAACCGCATCTCTCTCCAGCCTTGCATCTCTTGGACACCGTCGAGCTGTTCAGTCGTGTTCCACAGCCTGAATTTGATCGTATCTTTGAACCTGCGGTGCAACAGAGGTGCACTCCAAGGATTCTTGGCCAGATCGGTCCTCATCCTCCGTTCAGCTTTCGGGTCAGGGAAACTTGAAGCTGGACCAGGATTGATCCAGATCCACAGTTGAGGTCGACACAGGGTCGGGTCCTCCGACAGGGTTGGGTTCGAACCGATTGGAGACGACAGGGACAGGTGTTGGGTGAACAGGAACGAGAGTGCGGCCGAGTAAGGTTTGTCGGTGAACGGACCTGCCCAGAAAATGTGAAACAATCGAGGGTGAGCTGGATCGCATGCAGGGTCGGCGGTGGGATGTGAAGGGTGTGGGGTAAAGTGCGGATGTCGGTGGTGCGAAGCGGCAGGACCAGTCGACAAGGTCAATTGTTGTCGAACCGAGACGAGGTCGGAGAACGTTGACGAGGTCGAGTTCATGAGAACAGTTTTGTCGGCTTCGTCATGGTCGAAAGAACGTCGAGTCGATTCCGACACTGGAGGGTTTCGAGCGGACCCTCCGACGGTGGGCACAAACGTGGTTTTCCAGTTGTCGTGAATCCCTCTTCGAAGAGGGGGTTCGAGTCCACCGTTGACCCTCAACACCTCGAGACAATCTCGAACGTATTTGCCTTCTCCAAAGTCGCAGTGGTCCATGATCGCGTCGAGGTCGAGAGTCGCACGTCCATCCGGTCGAGGTGGGTACGGTTGAGAGTGACGACCGGATTTGAGGGGAATGTCGAGGTACTTTCTCCCCGGTCCAACGGGTACGATTTCAACTCCGTTCGTTCTGAAAGGATCGTGAGAGTTGTCCCCAATCACGATTCCGGCAGCAGCAGTTCCAACCTGGTTCTTGAGGTTCAACCTGCGTTCGACTTCTGCTTCGACTTGACGTTCCCTGCGCAACTCGTCTTCCGTCTTTTTCGGCAACCCTGGGTTCTCGATTCTCACGAGTCGACTGTTGACTGGTTGCGCTCTCGATGGAGATCCTCCTCCTTCCGGGTGGTTGAACCTGATCCCGGGAGATCGTTTCGAAGGGTAGTGACCCTCGGCGATTTCCCACCTCCATATCCTCTCGATCTCACTTTCCGGAACGACCAACGTTGGGGGGTCGACGAACGGGATCTTGCCCGAGTCTCCTGCGAATCGAAACGCTCGACCTGCGAGTCGCAACGTCGATACGATCGAGAGGACGACGATGACGCAGGTCCCAATGATCGCGACCAGTGCTCTCACTCGAGAGTACTGCGCGTGTCGTTCGAACGCAGCTGCAGTCGATACACTCGAGTAGGGCGAAGTCGGACTCGTTGGGGACAAGGACGACAAGTTTGGGTTGCGTTTCGATTTTGAACTCAAAGGGGAAGAGGAAGATGATGTCGCTGAAGAAAATCCACGAAAGTTTTGACTGCCGCTGCTGCCAAAGAATGGCAACGGTCTCGCAGGATGCAAGAACCGCAAGACGGGGACGGTCAATTCGCGTCTCGGACCACTCGCGATTCCTCCTCCTCCATTCGATCCCGGCAGGGGGACTCGCATCGAGACAAACAAGTAGTCGGCACACTGTCTCAGTCTCGAAGTGCTCGACGTCCGCGCGCGTTGGTACGACAGGGCGACTTTCTCTGCGACATGAGATGACGAAGGGGACGACGTGTGAGATCGAGGGGGCGAGTGATTCGGAGTCGAATGGAACGACGGCAGTGGAGAATGAGTCGGCATCGCTCCAGGAGTGAGGGATCAATCGTGATCGGCGGAAGAGAGAGAGCTTGACGCGCGCGAGCGAGAGAGGAGAGGAGAGTCGCAACGAGCGTCTGGTCTGCCGATTCGCTCGATCCGCGTGAATGCGACAATCGAGTCTAAGTCCTGTACAAGAGAGTCGAACCCGACGAGAGGTGCAGGCGATCAGTGTCGATGAACGAACGGTTGCAACTCGCTGCGCGCCTTTTGTACCTGCGCCGGACCGCTCGTGCGTCGTTCCGAGCGTGTACAGAAACTACGTAGGTGCTTATTGAGCTGTTGGGTAGTGACTCACGGTACTGGGTACAGTCCCGTCGTCGTAGTGATCCAGTTGACGAAACGTAATCTTGCCCCTTTTCAAGTCACACTAGTCGACCACGCCCTGACTCTGCCGGGCGAAACTCCCCTGTGATTGATTCGATTCACGACCTCGGACCGGGAGAGTCGAGTTGCGAGGGACGAGGATTCAGGCTAGGGGAACCAGCAAGCGAGCAAGCAACCAACACGCCTTCGCGGCCAACTGCCCGAGTCTCTTACATCTTCGATCAATGTCCGATGAAAATCTTTTACAGTAAACTTCTCTGCTGTGGTCATTGTCGCAGTCAGACAAAGTGCATTCCGCAGTCTCTCGAAGAATGCACAGTTCGCCAAGAAAAAAAATCAGTGGTCGCAGCAGAAGAAATTTGGATTAGTCGCGAGGCGGTGTAGTCTGCGCACCAACAGCCGCGCATCATGATTCAAAAATGACATTTAGCTTGTGCTAGCATTCATTCGATTAATTACCGGATTGGTACAACAGACAAAAAGAATACGTAGAGCGAGAAAGAGAGAGAGTTTTTAGAGTGAGAATCGTTTCGTTCAGTTCTCACGCCACTGGTTGTTGCACTGCATGTTGCAACACCTATACACAGCAACGCAGTCATCAATGATTCGACTCTTTGCAAAGAGATTGTGCAAAAGGAGACACGCGGAGAGAGAGTAAAAACGCACTTGTAGAATGTGGTTGAAGGTTCATCGGCACTTCGGATTTGAATCTGCATAAAGTATGCCCGGTTCGAACCACATTCTTTCGGACAATCAACTGTAAGACATTTCCAACAAAGTCAAGCGAATCAGTCGTCAGGTTCAGAGAACCGATACCACATCCTCTTTAGATTCTCTCCTCCTCGCCCTTGCCAGTTCATCTCGAACTCTATTCATATGAGAGGGGAATCCTTTGCTCACCTTCAGTCGAATCGACGTTCTTCCAACTGTCTTCTCCACCGAGCACATCATCGACCGCTTTCCGTTTCAAGTACGTTCTCTCCATGTACTGTTCGGAACAGAGAAAAGTAAAGGGTCAAGTTGGTTCAACCTCATGGAACCGGTGCTTGCAAGTAACAAAGAGCGCAGAAAGAACGTACCCGTTTCGCGAGTGGGTACTCGTAGGGACAAGTCAGACATCCAAACTTGTTCCCCGTCGAACCTTCGACCAACCCCAGTTGGTTTGCGCAATACGGACAACTTGATATAACGAGAGTTCGAGATTTGTAGGTCGAGTTGACAGGGATACGTCGGTAAAGTTGTGGAGAGAGAGAGATCAAGCGAAGTAGGAGGTGAATAGGTGATCAGTCGTTTGCAAGAGCAGCAGCTTGATAACCTTGGAGCTCACAAGATCATGTCGACTGGTGCGAGAACCCGAGAGCGAGAGAGGGATAGAGATCAAGCGATTTCAGAAGAAGAAAAAAGTTGAGTGATGCCGATCCGTGCCAAGTCGAGCTGCAGAGTCGTGTTTCGAGCAGGAGCCTAAGTTTCTGATTGTGGACTAGCTTAGGGAGAAGCGATGGTTGTGAATCGAGGACTGGCCTCTACGAGCTCCGCCGAGAGAAGCACGTCGCGCGACTTGACTTTCTACTCCTCACGCGCTCTCGCAACTCTTATGTGGGCAGAAAGGCACAGTGACAAACGACCTCCAACAGTAGGGTATCGAAGACAGTTTCGACATTCCAGTGTGCAAGGTCCTCCAGCAAGAAACTTTCCCCTTCCTCCCCTAACTTAACACGGCAACCACCATGACCCCGATGCCGCCCAAATAAGCACGCTTGCCAAGCACTTCGAGCTTGACACCGCTTGATGGCGCTTGAACCTCTTCCGATGCTGCCGAAGAGGCACTTTCGGCTGACGAGACTGGATTCGTCGTGTTCGCAAGTGCCGCAGAAGCCAAAGATGTTGCCGCAGGTAATAATCTATTTGATGTTCCCTTTGTCAGTGCACTGCTCCTGTCGACATGGTATAAATGAATCGTACGAAGTCGAACTGAGCGCTGGAGCCTCGAGCAAAGGTATCGCTGTTGTTGGTGCAGAGGCGTTTGCAGACAGAGCGACGACCGAATCTGACGTGTTTGCCGCCCTCACTTCCATCGGTTTGCCAATGTATATCACACCCGTACTTGGAGTAACAAAAGCACGGCAGTCAAAAACTCCACTTCGTAGAAACAAACCCAAAAAGAAAAAGCATGTCAAACTCACATGAGTTTGTTGGTCTCGACCCCATGTTTCGATACCAATTGTCGAACAGGTACTTGACAACTTGTCGTTCCGGGTAACGAGGGTTGAACGGTTCGAGTCAGGTTCAGATTCTTGCCACGCCCATCTGGTAAAAACCCCCAGGTCTGGAACAATCCGAACCTCGAATCAGCTCCGGAACTCTTGAGATCTGCTTCACTTAAGAATCAAAGGGGACTCACCTCGAAAGTCACGTTCTGATCTACTTGAACTTGCCACGCATAACTTTGAGCGTCGAGGGTCGAGATGGTCGACAACATTTGCAAAGGGTTCAGAGCGAGAGCTTCAGTCAAAGTCAAGTTAGCAGGTCTCGCTTTCTCAGACTCAGAACTCGGAAGCAAAACCATTGTAATGGGTCGTAAGTTCATTGTGTCAAACAAAAACAAATTCGTTTGTTCACACTATCGTCAAGCGGTTCATCAACTGCCGAAATCGACCAAATGTAAGAGCGTGAACCTACTTGATGGAGAGAACCAGGGATTGTGGCACGCATGGTATCGAGTTGAGCAGAGACGGTCGAGATCAAGCCCCACGGAATCAGGAGAGTCGAGATTCGCTTCATATCTTCGATCTCTTTTCGTACTGTGTGTAGAACTGCTAAGATCTGTCAAGACGGAGGGGGCGGAATAGGGGGAGAAAGAATGTTGAACGACACAACCTTTTTTGACTTTTACAATGTGGTTCAGATCAAAATCTTGAACTAGAACTATCGTCATGGTTCTTGAATCAGTAGTGAGACATATGAAAAGCGTCGCTATGAACAGCAGACGAGGCAAGATGTCTCCTCTCAATTGTAAATGGAACGGGTTCCACTGTTCAGGTCCTTGGACGACAAGTGCCAGCGGGGTTGAATGGAAGCGTCGATACGTGTTATCTTGCCTTATGAGCGATCGTTTCGAAACACAAGCGTAACATATTTTGCTCAGTACGGACACAGAGTACGTGGGATCTTCATCGCAGGTTCCGACCGAACGGAGCAAAAAGAAAAGCGTTACCGGTGAACGAGCGAGCTCTTTCTACGTTTCTGTTTTACCGATTCCTTGTTCCTCCGAATCCAGTGCTTCTGGTGAATCCACTTCCTCCGATACTTCGGTCCAAGTCATCGTCGTCGTGACAATTTCTCAGGGAGGCTGCTGTACCCCATCCAGTCCTCCTGACTTGGCGATCGTCATCAGTTCTGAATCCTGCTCGTTCTCGAGTTTGACGATCATACTCGGATGCCGTCGTTGTTGAAGGTCTCAAGAATCGATCTGCCACTGCACCCGCTGCCAACCCACTCCAAAATCCAGGTCTCCAGTTGCTGCTGCTCGATCCAGAAGCGATTTTTGAAGGAGGAGGAGAACGAGAGTAAGGTGGAGGTGGAGGACCACCATCACCGTCGTTGTTGTTGCCGGGTCCACCTGACCAATGAGAACGAGGTCTAGGTCGGCGAGTCAAGAAGCGGTGGATTCGAGTCACGAGGGATGGGACGAGCGTGTAGATGCAGTAGACGAAGAGAACCAGAACGAGCAAGTTGAGAGATGCTGCAACACACGTACAAGCAGGAGATCAGGTCTGAATGAACAAGAGAGAGAGGAGGATAAAAAAGCGGCTTTACAAGTCGAGATTGTTACTTGGGGTCGAGACGAGGTACGATAAGGGATTTGACCCCGTTCGAAAGCTTTCGTCGAAGGTACGAGCGAGTAGGTCAAGGCACAACTACCTCTCAAAATGTATTCGTCGTCGGGTCCATCCCACCCTTCACACCCTACTTCGACTTGTCCAAACTTGATCCCGTTTGGCAATTCCGCTTGGCATTTCCATTCGAGTCCACCACCTCCGTCTTGTCCGACTGCTTGACATTGAATCGTTTCGGGTTCGTACTGATAGCAGAGGGTACCGATACAGGTCAATTGAGGGACTGGATGGTTACGACGGTGAGTCGTTTCGCGGTCGGCATGAAGCGTGAGCGCGGTCATCGCCGTCGCTAGTGTTAAGCAAGGGGTCAGTTGTTGCATTTTAGGCGGAGGAAGGAGAGATAGCTCGCAACGTACTCGGGATACGGTTCGAGCGAGTCGAGACCATTGCAGTCAAGCTAGAGAATGGGCACAGGAAACGAAAGAGGAGAAGCCCAAGCGAGGCGAAAGACAGCAACAAAAACACGCGATACAAGCAGGAGACGTGTCGAATGCAGGTCATGCGGTGGAGCAGCAAAGCAGGACCCTAAGATCCACACGAGCGAGAAGCACTATATGGAAGAGCTGCACGTAGCATGTAGCGAGTGCGAGAGCGAGTTCAAGAGAGAGAGAGAAGTGACATTCAACGTTGACGCTTCTCCTCTTATCGACTCGACTCGAAGCGATCTTCTCGACTGAACCCGGCTCGAGTACTAGCAGTTTGCGTCGAGCGCGTGACGAGTATCGCGAAGGATGTCGTCGTCGGCTGTAGTCGCGTTGCTCCAAGCCGACTACACCGCCTTGTCCAAGGAAGCCGGCAGGCGACACTCGGACGTGCGCGATGTACGCACCTCTCTACCTCTCTATCAAATCAAGAACGCGTCGAACTCGAGCGAGGCAAGCTGATCGCACGCGTACTGTCCACAGGCTGCCGACAAGGCCGCTCAACTGGTCAAGTCGTCCAAAGAGCAGGCACTCGTCGACGTCTTGACCGCACCAGGCGAGTCAGGATCGGATTGCAGTCGAGACGCACGCTCGAACGAGAGCGAAGGCGAGAGAGACAGAGAGCTGATGCACGGTCCGTCGACAGGAGAACCCCCACTGCTGTACCACCCAATCCTGCTCGCGTCGTCGACTCGCAATGCCAAAGTGATCGCACTCGCCGTGTCGGCGCTTCAACGCCTGATCACCGCCGGAGCAGTCCCGACCGCGCTCGTCGGTCAAATCCTCGACACCCTCGAACAGGTTCTCCCCCAAGGCGTCGAAATCCAGCTCAAGATCCTTCAGACTCTCGTCAGTCTCCTCACAACAAAGACGACCTCGCCCGGAGGGCATCAAGTACCCCTTGTGCATGGTGAACAACTTGGTCGGGCCCTCGAGCTGTCCCACCGCTTGTCGACTTCAAAGATCCCGGTCGTCGCCTCGACTGCCTCGGCAACTCTTCGACAACTGTTCATGTTTGTGTACGACCGCATCGTCGACGAAGACACCCTCGTCGCTTCTTCAAAAGACCCCGAACACGACCCTTCGTTGCCCCGAGCGACGTTTGATGTCGACGTGCCTCCGCTCGAGGAAGACCGTGCCGCGTCCATCTCGTTGCATTCGAGACCCTCGCTCGACACTGCTCTCGAAGCAAACAACCAGATGCGGTCGATCAAATTGAGACCGGCCGCGAGAGACGCGTATCTCATGCTCGAAGACCTGTGCTTGTTGATCGCCGGATCTGTAGCAGGTGGACCTGATGGCGAACCAAGTTTCCTCAGGTGGGGAACTTTGAGCAGAACGTTCGGATTGGAACTCGTCGAAAGTATTGTAAGCGGGTTCGGTCCCGTCGTTCGCACCGTGAGCACTATCCCCATCTCCCACTAATTGATGCTCGTCGCTAAAAGCCCCGCTCTTGTGATCTGAGCGTAGCATCCTGAACTGCTGCTCGTCCTGCGCGCACACCTGTGCCCACTCTTGATCCGATTCCTGTCGTCTCCTCCCCCGACCTCTACGAGCTGTTCTTCAATTGCAGCGTCAGCACCGTTCTCGTTCCCACTCACCCTCAGGCTCACTCGAGTCGTGTTCCTTCTCCTGAAACAATTCTCGGATCTCCTCACGCTCGAATCGGAAGTCTTCCTCACCATGTTTGTCCGCATCGTGACGCCCGCTCCAGGATTGTCGGATCAAGGAGAAGGTGGACACCCTGCAGGTCCGAGTACCGGATTGACGAGTCCATTATGGATGCGAGTTCTCGCACTCGAAATTTTCAGAGGGTTGTGCGGAGATTTCGAATTGATGATCAAGTTTTACCAACGGTACGACGCTCAAGGATCTCGAGGTCAAGAAGGATCTTTGGTGTTGAACGACCTCATGTCGGCATTCAATCGATTGGCGACGGAGAAACCGATCGTGCTTGGGACGGGTAACGCCATTTTGTATGGCAGCTCGCTCGGTCCTTCGTTCTTGACCGCTTCGACATCACAGCAACACGGTTCGGTCACGAGTTCTACCATGTCGACTTCGAATACAAAGGAAGGGTCGAGAATGATCATTGACAGCGCGATGGAAATGGGGCTTGGACTCGCACATGCCGCAGGAAGCGTGGTGGGATCTGGAGCAGCAGCAGCCGTTGCAGGAGCAGCATCAGTCGGACTCGCAGCTACAGGAGGCAGTACACCTACTTCAGCGAGTCTCGATCACAAAACGGCTTCGATGAAACTTCAATGTATCGATCAACTCGACAAAGCCGACCCTCCTGCGATTCCAGAAACCTACATTTTCTTGCTCGCGTTGCAATGTCTCGCGGCGCTCGCAGATGGGTTCTCGACTTACACCCTCACGACGTATGCACGAATGCTCGAACGAGAAGCTCAAGCGCAAGGTCGAACCGTCAGCAGAGCGCCTCGAGCACTCGATTGGACCGAACCGGAACAAGGGGACGAACTGCGAACAAACGAGATCAACTCGCTCAAGGTGGTCAAGGAGATGGCGGAAACGTGTTGGCCAGCTCTTCTCGCTTCCTTGTCCTTCTTCATCTCGACATCCTTGTCGGACGATCTGTTTACAGATGTCGTATCGGCACTTCAATCTTTCACTTGCGTGTGCGGAGTACTCAACCTCTCGACCCCTCGAGAAGCGTTCCTCACTTCGTTGTGCAAATTTGCAATTCCTCCGACTGTCGTGTCCCACATTGTCGCTCAAGACTCAGTACAATCTTCTACGAAACCAACTCCGGCTTCCTCTGCAGCTGCAACCGCCACTGCGGTACTTTCGGCTGGAGCTGAATCGCTAGGACTCACGAGTTCTTCAACAACTGGTTCCCTGCCCGTTGGGTTGTCGTCGAGGAATTTGGCATGTCTTCGAGCGGTACTTGCCGTATCTCATTATCTCGCAGGATCTCTCGGCAAAACTTGGTTCTCGGTGTTTGAAGCGTTGCAAAACGCGGAATTCGTTCTCAAAGCCACCGCGTCGAAAGGCAAGAGACGAACTGCACCTCCTCCTGTTCAACCTTCGACCGTGAATGCATCACCAGTATCGAGCTCGAAAGGATCAACGGCAACAACCACGGCCAACGCAGTCGACAATGTCGAACCTTCGAAATTCCCAACGGTCCCGACCGAGGCAGACGAGCAGGCAATTCAGAGAGCGATCGCTACGCTGTTCGAGGTGTCAAAGGCGCTCGACGACGGAGCGTTCAAGGAGTTTGTCGGAGCATTGTGTCGATTGAATGGTGAGATGGTAGGGATTCCAATGAATGATGACGGTACGGTCAGAGGAGCTGGCGAGGACGAATTTGGTACTGGGGTCACTTCACCGATCGATACTCCCGAGAAGAGTCGTCGCCGATCGAGCGGGATCAGTACCAAATCTCACAAGCTGGCTGAAAAATCGTTCGGGATTGCAAAAGTCGGAGTGGTCGCATTGTTCAACGTTCAACGACTTGTTGCGAAAGATCCTGCTCTAGGATGGAACCTCGTCACTTCCCATCTCCTGCTGGTCCTGCATTCGGTTTCGATTCCGACTTCGATCAGGTTGCAAGCAGCCGACGTGCTCGATTCGATTCTGATCCTGGCGCCCAAGAACCTGACAACAGCCCCGCTCGACGTGCAACGACGAGCTCAAATCCAAGTCCTCACCGCCCTCTCGTCTCAAGCGGATCCGGCTCCACGACTTCAGACGACGACTGATGTCGACGTGCGTAGGATGGCCCTCGAGAGCCTGCTCAAGATCCTCGAAACAAACGGACATGCTTTCGTCGTTGGTTGGGATCAAATCTTTCATGTACTCAGGACGGCGTGCCCAACTTCGCACCCGCTGTTCTTTGCGCCTAGTTCTCCACAACCACCGCCGGTCCCTTCTTCTGCCGCGAGCGATACCACTTCGCGTCGTTCGCTCGATACGATAGGTGAAAACGATCGGATCGAACCCATGACCCCTTTGGCGAGACCGGGTCAAGGCAACAGCTATTTCCCTTCGGAACGATCCGCCAAAGCCTCGGTACTCGTGCGCACGAGTTTCCCGTCGTTGCAGCTCATCTGCTCTGACTTCCTTGGAGGACTCGCCGTCGACGATCTTCGAGATTGTATCGCTACCCTCGCTGAATTCGGAAAGCAAGCTGAAGATGTCAATGTAGCTTTGACGGTACGTGTTGCACGATTTCGTTTCTTTCTTGCTCGAAAAAAAAAAAATGCATCGGCGAACCCCGCTGACAAGGACTTTTCTGGTATCCAGGCTGGAGGTCTCCTGTGGAGCGTTTCGGACCACGTTCAGGCCAAACGAAGAGCCGCACAGGGTGATGATCGACACGGAGAACTGTGGATGTTCCTCTTGCGACAGCTCCTCCGACTCTGTCGTGATTCACGTCAAGAAGTTCGCGATGCCGCCATCACGAACATCTTCCGTTCAATCTCGATGTATGGATCGACTCTCTCGAAAGAAACTTGGGAAGCGTGTTCGCACGACATCATCTTCCCCCTCGTCGAGGATGTCACGCTCGCGATGGACAGTCAAACCGAAGCGTATCTTGACGATGACAAGTCCGCACAAACTGTACCTCAGGCGCATGGACCTCCGATTCGACTCGTCGACAAACAGTGGGACGATTCCAAAATGCTCGTCCTGCGCTCGATGGGTGACGTGTTCTTCGAATACCTGTCGCAAATCGTCAAGACGGATCGCTACGAAGAGACATGGTCCACCTTTGTCGAGCACCTGTCGAGCTCGTTCATACGAGATCGACCAGGTCCGGCAACAGCTGCGATGCAGTCACTAGAGAAAGTCTTGACGGTCTCGCTTGAAAGCACTGAGGCGGCCCGAATCGCATCGTCTTGGGAGGTGGCTTGGACCGCATGGGACAAGATTGGTTCTTCGATTGAAGACAATTCGCGCTCCCTCGATTCGAATCAGATTTTCACACAGACGAATCTCGAAGCGTTTGTCAGAGTCGTGCTTCCGATCTATACCCCACCTTATATCGCGTTCGACTTGGACCGCATCAATCGCTTGCTCGCAATCCTCAAGGTGGTCTTGGTTTACGCCTGTAGTCCTGATTACCGCGCCGACATCGATGGCCTCATGCCTCTACAATCGTCCATTCTTGAGGTCGTCGCCGTCATCAAGCTCGATGAAGTTCCCGGTTCAGCTTCGGCAGTTCTGTCTGACCTGTCGGATTATCTCACCCTCGCCTACGTCGCTCCTTTCGAAGCACCTCCCGATAGTTCGGGCCGGCTCAAGCAAAGCCAGAATGTTACGTTCATCGCCCTCACGAAGGAAGTGATGCCCCATGTTCTATGGCTGTACCAGAAACATTCGAATGATACCGCAATCTACGAGCGCGGCGCGATTGAAAAGATGTTGGCCGTGAGTGCGACTGTTCCCGCTCGACCGGTTGTTGCTGAAACTGATCTAGTTTCTATCCCTCTTTGCAGGCTTTCGCACTTCCCATGCGACTTAAGCACGAATGTCCGGCCCCTGCCAAGTTTGGCTCGGCACAGCCGCTGTGGAAGACGGCAACAGTCGACTTCCTCAAAGCGGTCCGGGACGTCGTCGGAGCTCTCCAGAAATACCAATCGGGTAAGCCTCTCCTCGCAGCAACATTTTCATTCCACTATGACTGACTCGATACGCACAGATTTGTCTCCGGATCGTTTCGTCAGCATTTGGCGCGCGATAGTCGAAGGCTTCCGTGGCGCTCTTCTTGCCGAGACGTGAGTCGATCGATTTCGATGCCTAACAAATACCAGAAGCTGATTTATGTATCATTGCAGCGGTCCTGAGATTCATGCTTCACTCGACGCTCTACACGAGGAAGAAAATTTCGATCTCTCGCTCCTTCGTGGGTCTTTGCTTTCAAAAATGATCATTTAATACGAAACTGACCGGTTCTCGCTGATGCTCGTGTCGCAGTATCACTCGAGCAAGATGTCTTGCCGTTCCTTGGCACCTCCCAGGTTCCGGATGAGCTTATTCGAAGCATCGGCAAGACGCTCCAGCTCGCATCGCGGCTCTACGAGCTCGACGTCCCGCGATTACGCTACGATCGCGTTCTCGCTCACAAGCGCAGCTTCGCCTCCTCCGTCTCGGTCCAACCTGCGGCTGAACATACTCCGCCAACTACGCCAGTGGAAGCGAGGTTCGATCCCGATTTTGATAATCAGGCAACACAGTCTGTCAAGGGAACGACCGTCGAGGTCATCGAGTCTGGAAGAGAAAGGTTCGCGTACTGGTCGCTCGATCTGCTGTTCGCAATCTGCGCAGATATCGATCAAGGTACAGAGCTCCGGTCTCCTTGCAGGTGGACCCCTCATACGGTTGCTAATGTTCAGGTGAATCTGCAGATCATTCGGTCGAGCGACGCCGCATTGCAGCCCTCTGCCTCCCTTACCTCCTCAATCGCTGCGCAGCGAGCCTGAAAACCTATGTCGCGGACGCGCCTCTCCGCGGCAAAATGCCCTTCCCGCGGTAAGGGATTGACCTCCTTCCACCTGACAAGCCCCACTGCGTACTCCCGCTGATGCATATAATTTTCGCCGGACTGCAGGATACGGCAAGAAGAACTTGTTCACGTCTTGCAGCAACTCGACACGATCCGAATCCGGGAAGGAACTCTGTGGGCGAGTCAACAAGCAGACCCTACCGCATCCGCCGACTCTGCACATGAAATCGACACTTCGCTCCCTCCGCATTTGCTCCTTCGGTCGATCCTCCTGAAATCGCCCCTCGCTCACGTGTACGAGCTTCAGCCTCTGCTCATCCGATTCCTCTCGCTTGCCCAGAAAACTTCCTTCGTCCATCTGGATTACACTCCATATCGCTGTACTGTTGGACGTACAGATTCCGGAGATTTCGAATTCCCAGGTCTTCCTCACGGGTTCACTGTCAAGCGTACCGGCTTGAGCGCCGGATCAACCCAAGGTTCAAATGTTGTCGATTTGGTTCTCTCGATCTTGGAAAAAGTTGGTCACGAGATTGGAGCAGGCCATACGTTTTAATTACACACTCTGTCTCTCTTTCGTCAACTTTTCTTGTTTCCGTTTATCGGCAGTGTATTGGTCTCTCTGTATGTGTAAAGCCAGCAAACAAATCGTTGTTTCCATTTGGTTTTTTGTCATACGACACTTTCGTAGAGGATCGACTCGGGCGGCTCTTGCTCCTCTACCTCCATCATGTCGAGACTTGCTTCGGAACTCAGTAATACATGAAGTATCTCTGCTTCCGAAAACGTGGAAAAAGCTTGGGAGGAGAATTGTGAAGCGTACAACGCTGCGAGGTCAAACTCGTCGTCTCGCGGGTCTCGATAGATTGCGGCCGAATATGAAGGACCAGTCATCCACCACCGGTCGTTCGAAGGTGAGGCTGAGGATACCGTATGTTGAGTATCATGTAAATCATCGTGATCAAGCGATGACGGGAGATAGTTGACAGGATTTTCAATGCGAGAAGCCAGGTGACGATCTGCGAGAGCTGCTGCCAAGTCAGGATCAAGCGTCATGGTGTCTGCCGACCCATCATTCTTAAGAATCGGCGAGATTGAACTCGAGAAAGATTGTTGGTGGGGGTCAGGCACGTCAAGCTCGATAGCAGGTTGAGAAAGCTGAACCTCAGCAGATGTTGCAGCATGTGTCTGAGGGACAGGCGGCGGGCGCAGGTTCGACGTGGTCTTCTTTGAAGATCGACTGGTGCTTGATTCGAGGGCGATTGTCGAGACTTTGCTCGCTGGCAGTATAAAGTCGGGCACAATCGAAATTCTTCGGGCTAACGGTCTTGCAACCCGAAATTTTTCGACAGGCGGTTCGAGCGATACTGAAGCTTGCTGTAGACACTTAAGATCCGGCTGTGACACGGACGAAATGGCTGTAACGGTCCCCGGGTGCAGCAGAGGAAGAATAGCGGCATCATCGAAAGGTGCACGGTCCTTGCCGACGCTCTCGCATGCTTTCTTGGGTTTCGGACCGGTGATGAAGCGGAACGTAGTCCTTTCGGACTTTGATCTAGTCGTACTGCCCTCGGCCGACGGTAACTGCAATTCGGCAGAGGGCTCGCGGTTAAACGACAGCGTATCGAAAAATTTGTCTTGGCTAGGGTGGCTGTCAGTCTTGCGGATCTCCGAGGAGGGGTTCAAGTAGGGATTGATAGGAGCGGGTAGACGACGGGGCACGAAGCGATAGCGGAGTGTCGCCGGTTTGTGCGGCTTCAACCTGGCTGGGTGTCGGTTTGGTTTGTTTGATTTTTGCGCTACAAACTTGTTCGCAAAGCTATTCCAGTGTCTTCATAAGTCAATATATAGAGTCAAGAGTCAGGTATTCTTTCGGACTTGCCTTGAATTGAGCTTGTACGCATCGCCTGCGTCACAAGGTTCAACCATCTCTAGACCATGCTTCATGCTAAATTGCTGACCTAGCCGTAACTTCTGCTTCGAGGTCGTCCAGGGCGGATCTTTATGGCTCGGACGGGAAGCTCCGACGGTAGACGCAACTCGGGTGGTTAAAGGCAGGAGGCGGGCCAGCTTGGGCCTTTCAGCGTGACGAGCAAAGGCGGTCTGCGAGATACGGTCAAGAAACGGCGTTTGGGGAGTTTGACCAGGTCGAAGACGCTTCGGACCTGTACCGAGAGCGGCCGTGGCAGCGTGGCGATGCGAGGTTGTATCGTCTGATCCACCGAGTCCAGCGTCGTTTGGCGAAACAAACTCGAGTGGAAAAGCACTGGTGCCCGTTGTGCGATATGGCGCCTTGCGCAAAAGCTGATTTTGTCCTTCGCTCGAAATGCGGTCCAGTTCCGGTCCGCCGAGGAACGTTGACACTCGCTTGAGCGGCTTGGGCAATTTCGTTGGTTGCGGTGGTCGAGGTGTACTTTCTGTCGAGTCCGTGCCCTGCGTCGGCGCTGTCATATTGGGCCTGGATCCCCTGACGATTCGTCGGTAGGTTGGGCTCGCTGCTTCGTGCTGAGTGTCCGTGTCGCCATGCTCATCGTCCGAGTCGGCGCTCGACGCAGCTGACTCCCTTAAACCAAAGCCTTTCGTCACCTGATTCCAAATATTCGGCATCGATCGTGATGACTGAAGTCGCTTCGCATGGGGTCGTTTTCGGCTGCTTTTGCACGAGCGAGAGTACGTTGCCGTTCCAGAATTGTCGCTGTAGGTGTCAAAATGGTTTTTGTGGGCTGCAGTAGGCGTTTCGTAGGTCATGGCCTCGACGGAGGGGACTTGATCATCGTCATCAAAAAGCTGTGACAGAGCTGGGCCCGCAAGAGGTGCTGCGACGGAAGAACATTGCGAAACAGAAGGACCGGCACAAGACGCAGGTGTCGCCGAAGTCTAGCGCATCTCGACGCCCTCACTCAGATGTAAGCCACTGATAGTGAGCAGTCACGTGTACGAGACCTACGACAGGCATCTGATCCTCGTTCCGGAACTGTTTCAGTCGATCGACATCTGCACCCATTGCATCGCTGTGCTGGCGTTGCGATGATACACTCCCGGAATGCTCCTCTACGACCGGGTTATCAACTCTTGCGGTCAGGACGGGCAAGCCGAGGTCGAGAGTCGCAGAGTTGCGGCGCAGGATCGATTGTTTCGGTGGGCGTTTGCGACGGCGCCGACGCGAGGGCGGAGATGCGTAGTCATCTATTCCCGCACCCAGAGCGACCGAGTCGAGCGAGACGGGGCCTGACATGCCGCGACAAGGAGGAAGTTTTGTAGAAAGCGCAGAAGGGGTTTGTGCTCTTCCGAAATCTCACACTCGCACACATCCTTTCTCTGCAAAGTTGTCGTGATCCAAACTATACTTCCAACTGCATTTTTGCATTTCCACCATTACTACTTTCGATTCTTTCTCACTTGATAGCATTGATCGAAGGCGCGAGTCCAATCATGTTGCTGCCCACATCCGTCGCAAAGTAGACATCTAACACATCGAGCAGCATGTCAGCGAGTCTGTTCCAACCACGAACTAAGCAGTGAGGAACAGTCGACTGACTCTTGAGGAACACGGCACCGACGAGCCATTCGTTGACACCTCCGATCGTACCACTCGAGATTCCCGATACACAGTCACCCATGAGGTTGTCGCCGACTGGTAGGAAGGTCAAGTCCGAAGGCTGAATCTTGAACGCCGTTCCAGCGAACGAGAGAGACAAAGTAGCGTTCGTCGTGCACGGTAGCGTGAACCCTTTCGGACCGCAACTCGGATCAGTGACAAATCTTTCCCTATTGGATCACAGACAATTGTGATCGACTGACCTCCTTGTCCATCAGATTTGGCGCCCGGAATTGCAGCGTGGATCGCTTCGGCATCAGGAGCAGGGGCGATCAGAAGAGTCGTTCCCTGCCGAGGCACGATAGATTCCAGTGAGCTTCGTCAGAAGCGGATAACAGAGTAGAGGTAACACCTACAGTGTCGAGAATGGCGGTGCGACCGCTCAGATTGAGCGAAACCCCGTCAACCGCAACGTCGTCCATCGCGCCCTCCCAGAACCTGCGATGCCCCACCAAGAATTCTTTAGCTTCACTCCTCCTCGACAGAACGGTAGAATGATGTCAAGATGCTACCCACCCTTGCTGGTTGACGTTGGGAAATTCTGTCAAAGTGCCGTTGTACTTGGCAGCGTCTACTCCACCGAACGTGATCTCGCCGTCGTTCTCGCCGTCGCTCAACCGGGCGAGGTGGTACCCCATTTGCGCCGATGCGACTTTGCCTTCGGCTGCGAGTTGTTCGATCGGAGTTGGGACCCCTTGCTGGTTCGCAAGGATCGATTGGGCGAGTCCCATCAAACCGTCCTGAGCGCAAGTAGGAGCGTGAGTGATACATACGACGCACTCAACACGCGATTCGTTCCGCTCACAAAGGGTACAGATGGGTCACTGAAGTCGTTTGACTCTTGCGTGACTGCACCAAATTTGAGACTCGTGAGCTTGAGCCCCGCGATGGTTGCATCGTCGATCACGGTCGTTCCAGCTACGTCTCCCGTTCCATACGTGACTGTGAAGGGCGTTGTCGTGTCTTGGAAAGTGCCTGAGATTTCAGGCCCGATCGCAGTGTGGCCTCCGCAGTCTGTACCGGACGAATTCGAGTCAGCTCCGCTCTCGCAAACCTAGTGATTGCATTACTGTTGACGCACTCTTGCAAGACGTAGAAGGGATCCAGAAGTCTGGATAAGTCAGCGAAAGTCAGTAAATGTGGGCTTTGGGAATCAAGCCTGTAGAGCTCTCATACCCGCGCTGCCACTATCCATGAGGACTCGGAACTCTGTGTTCTCTTCTCCAACCTGAACAGTCGCAAAGTAGCCTGGCGAATCGATTTGTTTGAGCTGTCAAATACCATGCGCAAAAAGAGGCCAAACTGAACCAACTGACCGACGTCGTTCGCTTCGATCGCGAGCCCAAGCGAGTTGATCGCGGTCGGAGTCGTCGCGTTCGTGATTCGATTGGTCGAAGCCGCCTCAAGGTCAACCTCGCTGTATCCATCCTTCGTATTGTCGCTCACAAGGCGAAGCGAAGAGGCCGAAGTTCCATTCGCCATCGAGTTCCGCGTTTTGGCAATGTTGGCGCCGGCGTATCCGCTGACTCCATAGCGAGGGAGACCGAGCAATCCATGGCCGGGGAGAACGGTACCATTCTTCTGATCGATGAGCCGATCCTTGGACAGGATGCGACTGAGTCGATCTTGAATTTGTTGAACGGTTTCGGTCGCACCCGCGAGCGCAACTCCTCCCAACCATCGCTTCTTCTTCTGCTGCTGTTGCTGCTGACCGGTTTCAGAGTCGACGACCGGCTCAGAATCGGCGATTGAAGTCGTCGAGTACCATCGTTTGACCATCCTGTGGGCCATGTGGGCCTCGTGATCAGGTCCGAGAGACCTCTTTGTCATTTTGGCATGACGTTTGATGCCTCGATGGATGTGCTGTTGAAGCAACACTTGAGGATGCAGGTGCGCGTTCTTGTCACTCCGAGTTGAAAGTTTCGTCAACCCAACTTTCGTGGTCGATTCGACGAAAGGGGAATCGTGCGCTCGTCGACGGTGTCGAAAAGTGGTTCGTTTCTTGGGGTCGTTCCCACTGCGTAGAGAACGCAATTGAGGTGCTTGTCGTCGTTGTCGTTGAGGTCGTGAAGAGAGGTTCGTAGGATCGGTCGTGATAGAGGCCAAGGCGAGAAGAGGCGTGGCGAGAACTGCGAGGAGGATCGTCGAGGGATGCATGACAAATGAAATTCTGTTTCTAAGATCGCTTCAATTTCAGCGAGGACTCCCTTGGCATCCTCTCGGCAAGTGGTCACTCACGAAGGCCGGCTTCTGAGTTCGTGACTGTCGAGAAGAAATACGTTAGGAGTGAGCGTAGCTGCAAAGATCCAATGCACAGTTCAGCGTATGAAGCATTGGTATTCGAGTGGCAGGGGCTTACACGGACAGCGCTGCTGTGTGAGATCAAACGAATGTGAGGTTGAAACGAGAGGATCGAAACGGTACCGGCCGTTTCGCGCAGAGATGAGAGACCGAGAACGACGACGACGACGACGACAGCACTAGAGACGAGACGAAACAGAAGGACAGAAGCGAGCAGTTGAGACAGACCAAACCGAAGCGACAAGTTGAGTGACGATTCGCCCCCTCGAGCCATTTCGATTTGGGCTGGCATAGCGAGGCGAGCGGAAAAAAGTGCAACGAGGTCGGCTTCGATCACTTTCTTGGAAGCAGCGTGCTCCCGGTCCCGGCGTAACGAGGACTAGCGATCGAACTGACCAAGAGAATGTCGGCAGAGAGGCGAGGGAAGACAGTCCTCGAGCATATTTTCGTGTGACGTGAATGGCGCTCTCCGACCGATGACTAGCCACGTGAGCCAGTGTATCGTGTGTGTTGTAACAACAGATAGATTGACATCGTGAGCGAGGTAACAGAGAAGAGAAAAATTAAAGTTAGCCTTGAGCCTCGGGGTCAGCAGATGCCGCTTTGTGCTACGAAAGCTCAATTGATTGGTCAGTTCCTACAACTGGCGCTTGGGCTGATAAGAGTGAGCTCACCTTTGGGATGAAGGACCAGTCGTCAGGAGGTTGGCCGAGGAACATGTTGGTGATTTTGACCCAATCGTTCGCTTGATCGGATGCGAGCAGGGTCTGTCCGATAATGTTTGTTCAGTATCAATGAGCGACAAGAATGACAAGGCAAAAGAAACTGAGCTCACCTCGAGTTCGTCGCGGCCCTTGAAAGGTAGAGCTCGTTCGTTCATGTGGGCCGGCAATCGCTCGAGCAACCCAACGGGGACGTAGCGATGCGTGAACGAGAGCGACTCGCACACGAATCGACGGACCTTGTTGACTCCGATTTGATCAGAGCCCTGCAAAGGTCAAAGGAAAAATCAATCCATCGGTGTCATCCACCAGGTTGCCGAGATCGAGAAAGATGCACACCCAATGCTCGAGACCGTAATCGCACAGCTTGCCAATCATGTCGAGTCGTTCACGCGACGAGATATCCCCTACACATGACATGAAGCATCAGAAGCCAAGCTAGTCGAGACGTTCGACCGAAAGGAGCACTAACAATCTCGACGTTCCTTGATTTCCGAAAAGATCCACGGCTGTACTCGTGCAAGAGTTAGCTTTCTCCGGTTCCAGACCGATACCGATAGCTTTGCACTCACTTTGATAAGAGCACCGCGCGCAATCATGATCCCGTCGACTCCGCTCGATTCCATGTTTTCGTAATAAGTCCGGTAGTCGTACGCGTCACCGTTTCCAAAGATCGGAATCGGTTCGAGCCCTTCATCCGCAGCATGCTCCCTCAACACTTTGGCGCATTCTCCAATGTCTGTTGAAAGAAAAGGTCAGCTCGAGCGGGAGATTTGACGATTGAGAGAAGAGGTCGCACATTTGTAGTCGGCGAGGTTTTTGTATCGCTGTTGACGCGATCGACCGTGCATCTGGCAAGAACGTGGCTCATGTTACTCGTCGGAATCCTTGATGAAAGCAAGCGAAGGAACAAACAGTGATTGCCTGGATTCCCCACTCGGACTGAACCCTCGACATGAGTTTGTGCGCTACCGGTTGACTGTTGGTGACTCCCGTACGAATCTTGATCGTCAAGGGAATTTCTCCAAGCGCTTGTCCCATGCCGATGAGCGATTTGCCGAGTTTGCCCGCGTGGGCGAGGAGTGCCGATCCCGCGCCCTTGTTGAACACGAGATCGATCGGGCATCCACAGTTGACATCTTTGCAATTCAGAGTGAACAGCATGAGTCGTGCCCTGACAAGTACTGGGAGACGTTCAAGGGTCTCACCGAGGAAGTCAATGTCGGCATGCTTGACGATCGCTTCAGCCGCAGGGACCAAGACTTGCGGTTTCGAGCCCGTGATTTGTACTCCAAACAACTTTTCGCTCGGGTGTCTGTCACGTTGCAAGAATGAGAAAAGGGTCAATGGAAGCAGTCGAACCCATCGAGCGTAAATGTTTCGTTACCTTCTGAGAAGACTCCATTCGTTTGCGTTTCCAGTCAAGAACTCCTGAGCGAGTCCCATTTCTGAACACGTGATATCGAGTCCGTTCTCGACACACAGCCTTCGGAATGGCAAGTTGCCAACGGTGGTCAAGGGCGCCATGTACAGTTTGCCCTTGAAATCGAGCCTGCGTTTCTCCGAAGCCCTCACTCGGGCGAGGTCGGGCACGAAAGATCGACTCGGATGGTCGTCGACGTCACCAGTAGTTTCCCCTTCAACATCCTTTGTATCTTCCTCCTGAGGTTGTGGTTTCTGTTCCCCGTTACGATCTCGTTTGTTCCCGCGACGACCGCCTTTGCCGTTCTCTTCCCGTCCATCAAAAGGTTCTCCAATCGATTTGAAGTACGCGTGACTGATAGGAAATTTGTCCTGGTTTGTGCCTTTTCTTGTCAGTTCTGGTCGAGAGCGAGAGAGAAAGAGAGATGCCCACTTCGCCCTTGCCCCCACCTCTCACCGACTTGATCGTCAAGGTCGACACAAAGTTCTTCTCGGCCATGTGGCTCAGTTTGTCCTTGCCTTCTCGTGCCATCTCGACCTCGCGCGCTTTGACCGTCTCTGCGAGTTCGACCAACTCGTATCCACAGCCTAGGAACCCGGCGTTGTCCCCTTCGACCTTGCGAATGTGACTCTGTCCGTACCGACATTTGAAGCCGTACGGACACTTGCCGAGACTCTTCCACAGGGGACAAACATGAGCTTGTCGTTCGATCGTAGCTGGGTCGATTTGATCGGGATCGGTAGGAACTGTAGTTTCGATATCGGGGAGTCGTGATTCGAGGAACCGTTTCAAATCGTGATCGAGGTTGCAGTGCGAACGTTCGCAAGGTTTCCCTTGTGCGATCAAGTTGCACAATCGTACATCTCCCGTACCAGCATGGTGATCGAATTTTCGATTCTTGTTCTGTCCCTTTTGTTTCACTTTGTCTCCGTTCTGTTTCGCGAGTTTCTTGGCTTCCCATTCTTCCTGTTGTCGTGCTTTTGCCAATGCTTTCTTTTGTGCTCCACTCAATCTGACTTTTTTCGATTCTGGTTCTTCCCCAGCCGTTGCTGCTGTTGCAGCTGCTGCGGTCGTATCGGTATCTTCTGTTGTCGATTCGTTGGTCTCGGGTACGGGTGGAGGTACGCTCGCGATATCCCCACTTCTCAAAGGTTTCTCCTCTTCTCGAGTCGTCAAAGGTCCGACAGTATTCGATTGATCCTCAGTCTTGGTCGATGGTTCTGAATGGGGTTCTTGACGAGTGGTACGACCTTCGGCAAGATCATCTTGAGTGGTAGAACTCGGTGTTGCAGTCGTTGTTCTCGGGTTCGACATCTTGTGCCACAACACAAATCTACTCTCAAATTCATCCTTCGTCAAGGACTAAACCCCGAGAGGGTAGAGAGGGGTGAGAGAGATGGGTGAACTGACTCTTTTTTGATCGGAGCGATCCCACCCCAAGTTTCCCAGTACTTGTCCTTGTCGGCCAAAAGGTCTTGAGCAGTAGGTTCGGTCGACATCGTTCCGTGTCTCGGGAAACGTTTTTGGGGTGGAAAGATGAACGCGCGATTGATGAAAGGAGCAAACCTTTTTCGAAACGAAGGGCGGTGTAGTTCTCTCGTCTATTTGAATTTCTGATCGTATTGTCACTTTCTCTGTCTCTCTCTCGCTTGAAGCAGTCTTTGACCAAAAGAGAAAGGGACATAAAGAAAATTCTGGCACAATCGAACGTTCCACCTAAAGTTCAAGACTAAAACTTTTGCCTCTTTTTCCAGCCAAAACCCTACGATTCCAATCTTTAAAGACTCATAGATTTTCCTGGTACCTTGACCAGGACTTTTGTCGGGAGGATCAAGGACTTTGCGCCTTGTTTTTGAGATCGACTGAGTACAGGACTTCTCGGTGTTTGAGATTTTCTTCGATTTCGTTGTTTCTCGGCCTCTTGGTTGCCTCGTTCTCGTCGCAGCGTCTGACAACGTACTTGTTGACAAGTCAAAATCGAATCGACCGGTTCGAATGTCGAGTCGCCGAACCCTCGTCCTCTTGTTTGTGCGAGAGAGAAGAGACGAGAATCGCTTTTGATCGGGGTGTCCGCAGGTCGGTACCAAGGGTTTCACCGAGAAGACGAAAGGGAAGTGGTGACAATCTCGATTGCTTCGTGGGAACGTTTCAAGTGGGAGAACATGGATTGTACCGATTTGTGCACCGCTTCGACATTGGAAGACGACGACGACGATGAATTGCTGGTCGAGGAAGAAGGGTATCCTCCCAAAGGAGAACGAGACAAGAGTTGAACGAGGGTATCGATCGTCTCGACGACTTGTTCGACATCAACTCGAGTTCGATCGTCCTGGTCGTCGTCGTATGCGTGGTCGTACGCTTGAAAGAGCCGATTCGCTTCGAGGTCGAGCGTGTCGAGGTGTGTACGAACGAGGGCGAGATGTTTCCTCGCTTCGATCACTGGATCAGATGCGAGAGTGATGCCTGTAGTCGTACTGCTTCGAACTGATCCGACGGGAGGTCGTGAGGGTGCGAGAGTCGAAGGACCAACGGGAGGACCCGAGACGAGGGACGGACTCGAGACAGCACCTGTACCCGGTCGAGTCGAGTACTGCATCTTGTCGAGAGTCGCGAGAGAGAGAGAGAAGACGAGTACCTTGTCCGCAGCAGGGTTGAATCGAATACAAATTACAATTGGATTCAATTATGAAAATCATATCGATTGCGTCGGTTAACTCCTCTGTCTGAACCCTTCGACTCTGCCATCTACACTGTCGGCGTCGACCTAGAGCCTAGCTACTACATTACTCGGACGCAAACTATCAGTCTCACGTCATGGCCCGCTATCCTTCGTCCGTCGAGGTCCGTGTCCCTTCCCTCTCTCGTCTCTCTCTCGAGAGCAGCCCTACTAGCTCAATGTACCCCAGTACCATTCAATCGACATGTGACTGACCCGCAACCTTTATCTTCTTCGCTCGCTCGATGTAAACTTTGTGATTCAACGATGACGGCATCGATCTCTCGCACAGGTCGGTCCCGAACCTCTCCCAACCGAGACTCGCCCTCGCAGGTACGCCGACACTCGTGGCGAGCTACAACGTGCTCCCGAACCCGATGTCCTCGTGATCCCGGACCTCCTCGCGAAATCGGTCAAACTCCGAGGAGATCAACCCGCGGTTGGATGGAGGGACGTGGTCAAAATACATCATGAACAGAAACAAATCACAAGTTCAGTTCCTCGTTCCATCTCGTTAACTCGTTGGAGAAATATACCGAGACAACTTCTGACGCAAGAAAACGACTTTGCAGAAACCGTCGCAGGCAAACAAGTGCAAGAGTCAAAGAATTGGCAGTACTTTGAACTGTCCGACTACCAGTACCTGACCTACCGCGAACTCGCCGACACCGTCGACCATGCCGCCAACGCGTTACACCACCTCGGACTCTCGAGATCGACCATGTTCAACATTTTCGCGGCAACTTCGGTACATTGGCAAGTGATCGCGAACGCGTGTGCAACTCGATCGATCACGTTTGCGACTGCGTACGATTCGCTTGGAGCCGAAGGTCTCAAACACTCGATCAACGAACCTCAAGTCGTGGGCATGTTCACCAACGCGAACCTCTTGTCGACCGTAGCTCAAATCGTCAACGAAACTCCTTCTCTCAAAGTCCTCGTCTACGACGGTCAAGACTCGGACGCGAAACCTGGAGTCATTGACGAGATCTCGGCAAAAGGGATCCGAGTGGTTCGATGGCAAGAGTTGCTAGAACTCGGCAAAGCTCATCCGGCGAAAGAACCTGCCGACAAACCGAAACCGGACGACGTCGCGACCATCATGTACACGAGTGGTTCGAGTGGTGCTCCGAAAGGTTGCGTCATTACTCATGAAAACATTGTCTCCTGTGGTCCGTTCTTCTGTCTCTAATTTCTAATTTTCGACTCTCCTCTGACACTCGTCTTTTTTTTTTCGCTTGCAAAAAGTTGCGGGAGTCATGACCGTGTTGGGTCAACTGATCACTCCCGACGCACGGTTCATCGCGTACCTCCCACTCGCCCATATCTTTGAACTCACAGTCGAGTTCACCCTTCTCGCAAGTCGCCAATTCTTGTATCCACTCTTTCGATCTCCAACAGATCTGACCTTGCTTCTTGTCCTTGATCCTCATTGCAGTATGTTGGAGTAAGAAATTTTTCTCTTCTCGCTGCTTGATGGGGTAGCAGACAACTGATATGTGCGCGCACGAAAATCTTTTTTCCTTAGATTCCAATGGGTTTCGCAAACGTCAAGACGTTGACGGATACCTCTTGCAAGAACTGCGTTGGAGATATCAGAGCGTTCAAACCGACCATCATGACCGGTACAAACAACTCTCTCTTTCTCTCTCTCCTCGTCGTCGATTTCAGCTGACAACAAGTACTCTATATTCGAGGATACAGGTGTACCAGCTGTGTGGGAATTGATTCGAAAGGGAATCGTCTCGAAAGTGAACCAAGGAGGTTCACTCAAGAGTTCGATCTTCTACAGTGCGTTGACCGCGAAGAGTTGGACGAAACGTGTCCCCGTGCTGGGTTCCGTCGTTGGGTTCATGACCGACAAAGTCGTGTTTGATCAAGTCAAAGCTGCAACCGGAGGAAACTTGACTTATGCGGTCAATGGAGGTGAGAAAAAATCGTCTCTTGTTCCTCTTTCAGTCTTGAAACACATTTTGAGATTTCTCCTTTGCAGGTGCACCGATTTCTGAAAGCACTCAGGAGTTCTTGTCGAGTGTTTTAACTCCCAATTTCATTCAAGGGTTAGCTCTTCTGTTTCACAGCTTTCTCTCCCAGAACTTACTTGCTGACTCGGGGGAAAACGGCGTTTCAAAGGTTTGGAGCGACCGAGACGTGTGCATTGAGTTGTATCCTTCCTCCTTCGATGGCTCAACCTGGGAAAGTAGGACTTCCATGTCCTCCGGTCGAGATCAAGTTGAGGGATTTCCAAGATGCGGGGTACTTGGCTCAAGGGTCTCCACAACAAGGAGAGATTTGTATTCGGGGTCCTGCCGTTTGCAAAGGCTATTGTCAGTGCCCAATTCTCCTTTTCTCCTTAGCGAGGAGAAAAATCCTAACTTTATCTCATGTTTTCTAGACAAGAGACCGGATTTGACTGAAGAAGCTTTCGTCGATGGATGGTTCTTGACCGGAGATATTGGTCGATGGAACTCGGTTCGTTTCTTCTTCAACTCCAGAAATACCGTTCTGCTGCAACTGATTCGAAGATCACTTTTTTCGTGGGTTCAGGATGGAACGTTGTCAATTATTGATCGCAAGAAAAACTTGATCAAACTTGCCGGAGGTGAATACATTGCGACTGAACGACTCGAGTGCGCTTCTTTTCTCTCTCTTTCGTTTCCCTGGTTTCGTTTTCAACTGATCGAATTCATCAATTTGTTTTCTATTGTAGATCGGTTTACAAATCGTCTCAACTCGTTGCAAATATCTGCGTTCATGCTGATTCCAACGCAAACAAACCCATGGCCGTGAGCGATTCTTTCTTTCCTACACTCGGGGACAAAAGAAGTCCAGGAGAGCTGACATTGTACCGCTGGTCAAAAAAGATCATCGTGCCGAACGAACAAGCCGTGCGCAAATTGTGCAGTGATCACTCGATCAGTTCCATCTCGGATTCGACCGAATGGTCTCAAATCTGTCAAAACGATCAAGTCAAGAAGATCGTATTGGAAGAGATGAACCAGGCAGGCAAGAAACAAGGACTCAAACCTCTCGAGACGTTGCAGTGTGTCATTCTCGCAAACGAGGAATGGACCCCTCAGAATGGGTTCTTGACTGCCGCTCAAAAACTTCAACGCAAAGTCATTTTGAAAGAGTACCAAGACGAGATCAAACAAGTTTATCCTTGAATAACCCCACCGTTTTTTGTTCACTTTCTTCCTTTTTTCTCTTTCTAGATCTCGTTTACAATGTACGTTAGTCGGTTTCCACTTTCTTGGTTTTCCTCCCGTGTTGTACCCGTTTGCAATATGTTCTATGCCCCCTCAAGGAAAAACCCCGACCTGTGAAAACCATGAATGAGAGCAAGTCTTGATCGGGAGTTTTCGCCACACAACAAGTGTCATTCGATTCACAACTAGGAAGGGTACAACAGAGGATACAGAAGAGAGAACGAATGAGCAAGAGACTAAGAGATGCGGGGGTTCAGGACAAAGGCAAATCAAAAAGAGAAAAGAAAAGAGAGAGAGAAAACAATTTTTAAAGTCATACTTGAACCGTGTTGACCTCTTTCAGATTAGTCGGATTAGTGGTTTCAGGATCGATCATTTCGGGTCCTTCCGTTTGAGTTCCAAACCAAACTTGATCAAACTGTCGATCTTGCAAAACTCGATCGATACCATCTTTGACGACTTCGAACCAATCTTGCAACCCATTGACAATCTCGTCGAGTTCCAATTGAACCGAATCTCGAGTCGACAAGGTCGAGTAATCGAGAGGTGGGATCATGGGGGTGTACACGTCGACTTGATCATCATCGTTGTTGTTTTCTGGTCGTGGTAAAGGTGGTGGTCCTCCTGCAGGAGTAGGGTCGAGCGAAGAAGAAGAAGAAAGAGATCGGGAAGATGGAACGGCAAGATCTCCCACGGGAGGAAATGGGTACCCGATCGCGGTTGAAGTGAGCGTAAAAGTCGACTTTGCCAAAGGAGTCGCAACATCTTGATCTTGTCCACCTGTGCCTGGAACGACGAAATTCGACAACGAACTGGTCGAGGTCGAAGGTGAGAGTGAGATGGAAGATGTTGGGGAAGCGGTCAAGAACCCTCCGTTCATCGTCGTCGTGTTGACGTTCGAATGGGTTGACGAAGTTGATAGTTGTTTCTGACGGTGTCCTTGGATCGGAACACTTTCTCCAATGGGAGAGATGGGTTCAGGAACAGGAGAGTGGATCGAGAGGGATGAAGCTTGTCGACGATGTTGCTGGGAAGGGGGTGGGAATCGAGAAGCCGGCGAGAACGTTGGAGTTGCAGCAGGAGATGGACTCGTGACCGAAGTAAACGGCAACTGGTGTTGTTGCTGTTGACCAATCGCGATCTGCGGAATCATGATCAGTAAGGGAAAAAACAAAACGGCGATAAATCCATATGCGAGCGTTACCTTGAGTCCCTGTCGCCTACCATCACTTCCTGCTCGTTTCCTCTCTCCTGGGTTAGTCCAGCCCTCGTTTGTTCCAAGCTTGTTGAACGTCGGTCTCGATTCTCCCTGACTCAGCAACGTAGTCGCTCGTTCCCTCTGTTGACTCCCTCCAAACTGAAACGGTTTCGTCGATCCTCCTCCAAACGGTCTATTCATCTCGGTCGTGACATCACCCATATCTTCTTCTTCATGCAGTTTCGGCAATCCACTCGATTTTGATCGAGGCAACCCGGGTCCGAGTGGTGGGAATCCTCCAGGTTCTCCCAAAGGTGAGGTCGAAGTGATACTCGTCGAAGCGGGAGTAGTGAACGTCGTCGTGCGAGGTAAACCTGGACCGAGAGGTGGATAGCCTCCATTGTTCGAGGCTTGAATCGCGAGAGATCCATCGGTTGAATTCGAAGTCACGAGCGGTTCAGATTGTGGAGGTCGACTCGAAGGTGCAGTGTCGGCTCGTCTTCGACTCAACAAAGTCTGTGGTGGTGGACGATTCGGTTCTTCCGATTCTAGAATCGTGGGGTCTTTCGAAACTTGAGGTCCGTTCGTCGTCGTTGAAATACCCCCAAATTTGAACCCGTTGGCTCCTCCTCCTCCTCCTTCTGCGAGCAGTTTGTTTTTACCCCAAGTTTCAACATTGTTTTCTTCAATCGCTTCGTCTCTTGCCTGTCCAAATCCATCCCACGCTTCTTGTTCTGGTTGATGATCTTGTCGATCCCAACTCGTTCTAGGATCCCAGCTCCTAGATTGATGTTGCGAATTCCCATCATTGAACGGGTTTCCTCTGACCGTTGAAGGGGTAACCGCCGCTGATGAATATTGATCTTCGATCCCAAATGGATTCTGATGAAAATTTGAACCATTGATCGTATCGAATGGACTCGAACTCGAATCATCGAAGAATTGACTACCTCCTCCACCTGTTGTTGCAGTCGAGGAACCCCATCCTGCACCACCCCATCCAGCAGTACCAGTAGTTGCACCTCCGAATCCTCCTTTGTACGTGTTTCCAAACGAAGGGAGATTGATGATCCCACCTCCACTTGAATCGGTTGAATTTGAAGTTTCCGATGAAGAAGCAGGGTCATCGAACGAAGGTAGTGCAATGGTGGGTTTGACCGTATTGAGGGAAGACACGGGTAACGAAATGACCGGGTTCGAAGCGAGTGCCGTGGTCGTAGAGGTAGAAGCAGTGGGTTGAGCATAAGGGTTCGATTCGACATCAAACAATCGTAAGAGTGGATGTTTGCGATTCGTAGTGGTAGTGGTAGTAGGGGGAACGACAGGTTTGGGAGGTCGTTTTGAATTCTTCGCAGCGAGTTCATCTAGACTCTCGACCGTGGTTGTTGTTGTTGTTCGAGCAGGCTCATCTCCGAGTCCTTCGAGGGTCCCGAACCCTAGAGTATGGGCAAGGTCTTCTTGTTCGCTGATGGGTTCGACATCGAAATCCCACCCTTCCTCCCGTTGACTCGCGAGTTCAAACGTATCTTCTTGATGAACCAAATCTTGCATCCCTGGGAGGGTCCCGACGATCGAAGTGCGTTGTCCTCCCGATTGGATCCAAGAGACGTATCGAACGATCAGTTCGCGCAACAAGACCATGGGTAGTTTCGAAGCCGATTTGATCCATTTCGTTTTCGATAATTCTTCGGCTGTCGGTCGATCGGTCGGATCCAATTGTAAACAACTCGCGAGAAACTCTTTCAAATTCGTCGTCGAATGGTCTTGGTACTCTCTTGGTAGAGTCGGAGGTTCTTCGGTAGGGATGATGGAACAGGCTCGGAGAGGTTCGATCCCGAAATGTGGAGGGTTCCCGACCATGATTTCGTACAGCGTGATCCCAAGGGACCAAATGTCGGCTTTCGTATCGTACAATTTCCCATCGGTGATGACTTCCGGGGCCATCCACAGAGGGGTACCGGTAAAAGTGGAACGTTTCGAATTCGTTTGCAAATGAGCCGCGACTCCAAAATCGCACAACAAGATCTTGCCCGTTTGGGTCAAAAGGATGTTGGCGGCTGTGGGAGAGAGAACCGAAACAAGTGAGCTTTTGCGGAGATGGTAGTCAAACTGACACAAGGGGGAAAAGGGACAAACCTTTGACATCTCGATGAATAATGTCTTGACGGTGCAAGAAGCTGAGAGCGACTAGAACTTCTCGTACGATCAACGCTGCGTACTTTTCCTCGATTGGACCGCTCTTCATCTGAACAACATACCAAAGGTCAGTATCACGGAAAAAGAGAGGGAGAAAAGGAAAGAGAGAGATACGGACTAGAGTGCGGATCGAGCCTCCCGAGGCAAAGTCCATTGCGATCCACAGTTCGTATCCGTTCAGGTAGCAGCCATGGTACAGGGTAATGTTGTGACGTGCAGCATCTCGCAGTTCAGACAAGAGTGCCACCTCCTTCTGAATCTCTGAAATGTCGTCGTCGGGAGTATCGAGGTCGATCACTTTGAGGGCAACGACCGTTCCAGTGGGCGTGTGAATCCCTTTGTACACTCCACCGTACGCGCCTTTGCCGACGAGTTCCTTGCGTTGGAACAGTTGGGTGACCGGGGTCGCGGGCGAATGCGCAAACGAGAGGATGTGGGACGGCGACGGCTGCACTCCTGCCAGCGAAGACTGAAGGCCGAGACTGGACGACATGGTTGTCGCTTCCACTCGATGCGCCGTCTCTCCTTGGGTCGATTTGGGAGAGAACAAGCGGAAACAAGATGGAAGCGAGCGACTCGTCTCTCTCTCTGCCTCTCGCTCTCACCTCTACTCGCCCTTGGCTGGATTTCTACATTCGACAAACACGGCCTCGTAGCGACGCAGTCTAGATGTCGAGCGAATCGAGTAGCGAATTCGGAGACATGGATGCGCCGCCCCGCTCGGGATCCGAATCACCGCAACCACACCCACCAGAAGCCGATTCACCAAGTTCAAACGTGCGTCAACACTTGTCGTCCTTCGTCGCATCGATCGCGAGCGGTCAACAAGCGAGAGCGCGCAGGTCGAGTGCTGCTGGCTCGTCCACCTTTTCCCCTTTGCTCGACTCGCTGTGGAGACACGATCCAGTACCCGTTGCTCGTACCACAAACCTCCCTCGAGGGGGTAGAACCCTTCCTGCTCCAATTACTTCGACAACGTCAACAGATCCTCGTCGTCGTCAACTCTTCTCTCCTCCTCCTCCTTCTTCCGATACCCCTCGTTCCCCGATTCCCCCAGTTCCTTCCCTCGCAGAATGGACAACCGATCTTCGGACTCAGTTCCTCGTCGAACCAACTCACCTCGTCGGTGAATCGTTCAATGACAACGACGACAACGACGACGAATCGAACGTATCCATTCAAACTCGGTCCGAGACTTTGACCGAACGTTCGAGTCTTGTCGGTCCAAACCCTCGACGTCACACTCGAGAACAAAGCTATACATTACAAGGTCGTGACCGACGTAGCCACCATACCGTCTACCTCGTCTACTGTGGTGGCAATACTGAACAAGGACAACATGAACCTGATCAACCTCTTGAAGAACGTTCTTCAAAAGGATGTGGAACCTTGATTTGTTCGAGAGCTCTACTCGATGACAAACTCCCTCCAAAAATGTTTCAAGATTCCGAACCACGAGGTTCTTCAACCTCGACCCTTTTCCCGAGTTTGAGTAGCGATTTGCCTCCAAACTCGATGAGGTTGGGAGACCTCGTGAATCCTGAAACTGGGTTAGGGGAACGGGTTGGATCTAGAGGGTTTTGCGGTTGCAGAGGATGTATCACTCGAGATTTAGGGTGCAAGAGATGGTACGCCCCATTCTTTTTCCTTCCACATCAAAGAGAATCATCCAAGAACCTGATTCTTTTGTTGGAAGTACAGTGGAAACCATGTCGGGTATCGATTGTTGAAACCTTGCGTGTACTGTTCAATCGTGAAACCTCGTCGACCTGGAGTCCCTCCCACGACTGGATCACTTAGGAGTATCGGTGCAGGAGGTGGAGTTGCAGGAGGGGGTACGATCGATTCAATGACGTTTTATTTCAGACTCGATCGAGTTTCGACCCTTGAACGCAAACTCAAAGTTCCACCCTCGATCGATTTCAAAGACGAGACGAATTCGACAAGGGTACGACCAGTTGAAGAAGAACAAGTCGTAGAAGGAAGAGGGACGAGGAGGAGAGAGAAATCTCCTCAATCTGGACAAGTCATGTTATGGAAACATATTCCAAATCCTCAAGTAAGCTCTTTCTCCTTCATCAACTGACAAAAAAACTCGAGGGGACTGACCTTTATAGGTTGGAAAAAAAAAAGAGTGATTTCGAAGCAGGGTTGATCAGTGAACCTCTCGATTGGTTAGATCCAGATCAAGAAACTTGGTGGTTAGAACACTCGATCAAGAACCATTCCTACTCGTTACCTCTCCCACTCGATCGTCGTACTACCGCTCCAAGAAGAACGACCTCGAATCCTGAATCTACCGATGTTCTTTCTTCCGCAACAACCACCGTATCAACCCCGACGACGGCGACGACCAGTACGGGAGGGAGACAGAGAGGAGGATCTTCAACGTTGAATCGATCCGGTGCGATCCGACTGACAATCCCACTGCCATCTCGTACTCGAGCTCCTGTCGACTCGTCAAACGATCAAATTCCTTCTGCTGATCAAGTGATTCGTCCTTCTCAAGAAGCGATTCGGTTGTACAATGGGATTCAGGCTAGACTGGGTGGATCCACAACGAGGACCTCCGTGGGAGGGATTGTCGGAATGGGTCACCACGTACTTGAAGGTCTCGATCAAATCGGGTATGGTAATTCGTACCGACAATCTGAACTTGAAAGTCAAGATGATGACCAAGGTGACTTGGATCGGGGGAAACGGAAACGATCGAGACAGAGTATAGGTCGTTGAAGGGAAAAGCGGTATCATTTCTCCCTGCTCTTTTCTGTCGTTGCAAAGGAAAAAAAGTGACACTTGAATCTCTCGCACGGTTCCGACAAGAGAGAGGAGAGGTTTGCAGGAGAAACAGTTCTACAGCGGGGGATTGAAATCGAGTGGAGAGAAAAGGGTGTGCGCTACGACAACGATATAGCAACAACGCTGTACAATAGGGCGAAAGTTCGGGGAGGACTAGAAAAACGAAAAAAGCTAGTGTGACAACAAAAGGAGAAGGGTGAGAAGCTTGCGAGGGAATGCAGTAGGGCTTGCTTTGGTGATACAAATAACCAATGACGAAAATAGAGGAAAAGAAGACATATTAGGAGAAACTGCAAAGGACGAGCTACTTGCTGTGTTCAGAATTCAGCGTCAAAGACGAGATGACTTTTGTCGTCACCGGTTCCACCTGCAAGTGGCGCGAAGCCGGACGACGTTAACCCTCCTGTCGTTGATACTGGAGTACAGGATCCCGAAGATCGATTCATGACTCCAGCTTTCTGGTAATCAGATACTCGTTTCTCGAAAAAGTTCTAAAGAGACCCAGCTGTCAGCTTTTTGGAAAGAGATGAACAAGGGATGAGAGAGAGCAACTGACGGTTTTGCCTTCCATCGAGATCATTTCCATAAAGTCGAATGGGTTCGAAGTAGCGTACAGTTTCGAATTGCCCAACGCGACCAACAACCGGTCTGCAACAAACTCGATGTCTGCGTCGATATTGAAAACAAGGCTTGAGCTTGTGTTCTAATCTCGTGCAGAAAAAATTCGAGTATAGAACATACATTGTCGCATCAACCCCGAGTTCATGCCGATCAATCCCACCGGAAGTGCATCCGTCAGGAATTCTTTCTCGATCTCGACTGCTTCCGAAACAATCGTTCGAATCACATCTGGGTGAGGTCTTCGCTCGAGGTGCGAAAACAGCAAGCATGCGAAATCGGTATGAAGGCCTTCATCCCTCGAAATCAACTCATTCTATGAATTTGATCGATCGAGTGTCAATATCTATTCGGCTTGAAAGCAGCAAGGGAAGCGGACGTACAGAGAATGTGAGACCAGGCATTAACCCTCGTTTCTTGAGCCAAAAGATTGCCGCAAACGAGCCCGAGAAGAAGATTCCTTCGACCGCCGCGAATGCGACCAGTCGTTCTCCGAACACTGCCGAGGGGTCCGATATCCACTTGCGAGCCCAGTCTGCTTTACGAGTGATGCAGGGTACTGTGAACGGGAAGACCACACAATGATTTGCGCATCAGTTTCACGCAATCGAGCTCGAATAGCATGAGATCAAGAGACGCAACTCGTTTCGATTGCGTTGAATAGATGAGCGCGTTCGTCCGGGTCTCGAATGTAGGTATCGATAAGAAGGGAGTACACCTCGGAATGAACGTTTTCCCTGCCGATCGATCGATCAGTGAGAAGTCAATTTTTATGCTCGTAGACGCCTGACAAGGATCCGGAAGCGTACATCATGATCTGAAAACCGTAAAAGCATCTCGCTTCGGCGATCTGGACTTCGGAAGAGAACCGCTCGACGAGGTTCTCGTTCACGATGCCATCACTTGCGGCAAAGAACGCAAGCACGTGCGAGACGAAATGTCGTTCGTTCGAAGTGAGTCGAGTCGTCCAATCGAGCAAATCTTTCGAAATGTCCTGTAGTCCGCGACGAGGTCAGAGGTAGATTGAGGATGCCAGGATCAGAAACCTTACCACTTCTTCGGCAGTCCAAAAGGACGCTTCAGCCTTCTTGTAACTTTGCCAGATCTGTTCGAACCAAATCGACAAACGTAAACAAGGATCAGCTTCAAAGAATCGCCCAAGCGAGTTGGAAAAGAAAACGCACCTCGTGGTATTGTATCGGAAACAAAACGAACCGAGTTCCAGACTCTTTCAGGATGGGTTCATCCTTGTCTGTCCTGATCTTGTCCAGTTCACCGACGAATCGAGGTTCACCGTTTGTGAGCGTTGTGCGATCATGTTCTGGTGTTGTTCCCTCTCCTTTGCCCTTGTCTCCTTGCTCAGCGATTGGCGGGGCTGGACATTCCGGATCAGATAGTGTGGTGTCCTTTGATCGTGTCGGTCTCGGGAGCAGAAGCGGAGGAGAAGAAGAGTTCGAAGTGGAGCGAGTTGAACGAGCCGAGTGTTCTCGCGGTCGGTGTTTCGATGGTCCCGGATGTAGAGAGAGTGAAGCGAATGACGAGTTCATGGGTGACTTTGCGAGACTCGAGGTAGACGAACGAGGTGAGCGATCTGATGATGGAAACGGGTTCGTCCTATTCCGAGTGGCGATCTCCATCTCTTTCTCGGTGCGAGTACTCGGGATGCGCCTGGCGAGGTGTCACTGTCTCTCGCTAGGTCTACCTTGAAGTCGGTGTCGAGTGACTGTGATGGAGACAGAGAGAAAGGGATGAACAGATTATTGACATCAGGGCGCCCGCCTCCCCCCGAACGCGACCTTCTCGCGATCGCTAATTTCTGTCCACGAAAAAATCGCATTCGCGCGCGTCTCGCTTGTTTCGCTACATAGCGGACACTCCTCTCTCTCTTTGCAGCATCATTGAGACCTTGTAATGCAGTACAGAAATTAGCTTTCGCATTGTCGTTTCATACGGTGTCATTTTCTGGGGCGGGGGGGGGGGGGGGGGGGGGGGGGGGGGGGGGGGGGGGGGGGGGGGGGGGGGGGGGGGGGGGGGGGGGGGGGGGGGGGGGGGGGGG